>NC_073405.1:27458127-27683127 GCF_028641065.1 Leucoraja erinaceus | reverse complement strand
GGCCTTCCAGGTGGCAACAGTCTCAGTTTAGGAAAACGTTCCTGGAATAACTTAGGCAAGCATTACACCACTATCAGGCATTGCTTTGTCAAGGAGATGTAACAATATTTTTAAATAGCTTGGTATTACATTTTATTTGTTCTTTCCAGCTTTGAATCACCTTGATGGTTCAATGGTATTTTACTGTCACTTGTGTACCCAAGTATAGTGAAATTCCTTTTTTGCACCCAGTTCAGTGGAAATCCCATTATACACAATCTCAAGAAGTATAAGAGTGTAAGATAATAGACTACACTGCGACAGTGCACGAGTCGCCACGTTGTAGCTGCCAATTTGTACTCTGCTATATTTAAGAGGGAGTTAGATGTGGCCCTTGTGGCTAAAGGGATCAGGGGGTATGGAGAGAAGGCAGGTACAGGATACTGAGTTGGATGATCAGCCATGATCACATTGAATGGCTGAATGGCCTACTCTTGCATCTATTTTCTATGTTTCTATGTTTCAAATCCGAAAATGAAAAAAAATGTTAGTGTCTTAACATAGCCACAAAGGACCATTGTCCTGGTGGCAGCACTGTTGGGGTGGCAAGGACTGTCCGAGCCATGTGATGTATCGATGTCCCCCTTAAGAAACTTTATAAAGTTATATAAATATCCTTAACGCAAAACAAATTTTTCTTTATCAGGTGTAGTCTTGCCTTCCCTGATGATATTTTCCTGTAATTTCTGCTTTAGTTTCCGAATTTCCCTCCTCATCCTTTTTTATTGTTTTGGCAGCACAGTGGCGCAGTGGTATAGTTGCTGCCTTACAGCGCCAGAGACCCGGGTTCGATCCTGAATAAGGGTGCTGTCTGTACGGAGTTTGTACGTTCTCCCCGTGACCGCGTGTGTTTTCTACGTGTGCTCCGGTTTCCTCCCACATGGCAAAGACGTCCAGGTTTACAGGTTAATTGGCTTTGGTAAAATTGTGAAATTGTGCCTAGTGTGTAGGAAGATTGCTGGTTGGCGTACTCGGTGGGCTAGTGGGCTTGTCCGTGCAGCATCTCTAGTCTACAGGCCCTTCGGCCCACCGAGTCTGTGCTGACCAATGATCCCCATACCCTAAACACTAGGGACAATTTACAATTCATACCAAAGTCAATTAACCTACAAACCCGTACGTCTTTGGAGGAAACCTGAACACCCATAGGAGACCCACGCGGTATCAGGGAGAACGTACAAACTGTGTACAGACAGCACCCATGGTCAGGATTGTACCCGGGCCTCTGGCGCTGTAAGGCAGCAACTGTACCACTGCGCCACAGTGCCGCCAGGTTTGTTATTGTCATGTGTACCGAGGTACAGTGAAAAGCAGTGTTTTGCATACTATCCAATCAAATCAGATAATACTATACATAAATACAATTAACCCTAAAGGCCCTGTCCCACTGTGCAAGCTAATTCAAGAGTCTCCCGAGTTTCCCCTGAACTCGGATAATTATGTTGTAATTATATTATAAACATGTTGAAAAATATTCACGAGCCTTCACGAACTTACCGCATTTCCCGAGTACGTGCCGTTAGCATTACGAGCCGCTAAGAGACGTCCCCGAGCTCCAACGTACACGCTCCGTACATTCTACGTGCTTACCACGAGTTAGATTTTTTTTTTAAACTCGGGAGAGCTCTTGAAGTACCTCGTACAGTGGGACAGGCCCTTTACTCAAGGACAAGAGCAAAGAGAAAGAAGCTAGAGTGCAGAATATAGTTCTCAGCATCATAGTGCAACATTTTCATAGCTAAAGCCCAAAGTCCGCAACAGGGTTGAACTAAATCGGACGGTACCCTAGATTATAGAAGTACAGTTCAAAAGCCTGATAACAGAGGGGAAGAAGCTGCTCCTGGGTCTGGCAGTGTGCGTAATGACACAGATAGTCCAGACAACGGCTAAGTGATTAACGGTTAAGTCATCTCTGAAAGCTGGAAATTGAAAATACCGCATTAATGGAATTTTAAGTGGATTAATACTTTCCTAACATGGGCCTTGGTCAGAACCAGTATAGCCATTTCATTTGTTACATCATAATTACCATTTCTGGTGTTACTAATTTATTCACAGGTCTCATAAATATAGAATGATCAGTGAAAGTAGAGTGAGCAACATGCATTTTATTGTAATTAAAAATGCTCATCATCCGAATCTTCTCCCAATTTCATCAGTGCATCGATAGCATGCAAGGAGGAACGTTTAAATTATATCCCAATATGGGATCCACACGCCAATATTCCATCATGTTCTCTTGTCTGTGATTTATCCCTTTCAACATTTTTTTATCTACGGGATGTGAACATACATGGAAAAACCAGCATTTATTGCCTTTTCCACATTTTCCTTGCCCGTGAGCTGCTTAGAGTTTACAAAGTCAAACAGCACAAAAAAAGACATTCATCCCAATTCATATCTCCAGATTGTTAGTTTAGTTTAGTTTGGAATTATTACGTGGAAACAGGTCTTTCAACCCACCGAGTCCACACGGACCAGCAATCCCCGCAAACTAGCACGGTCCTGCACACCCTAGGGACAATTTACAATTATACCAAGCCAATTAACCTACAAACCTGTACGTTTTTCAAGTGTGGAATGACATCGAAGATCTCTGAGTAAACCCACGCAGGTCACAGGGAGAACGTACAGACTCCATACAGACGGCATCCGTAGTCAGGATCGAACCTGGGTCTCTGGCGCTGTGGGGCAGCAACTCTACCGCTGCGCCACCATGCTGAAACTGGGATAGTTTCTTCCCAGCTGATATCTGGCAATTGAACCATCCTATCATTACTAGAGAGTGGTCTTGACCTACCATCCACCTCATTTGGAGACCCTCGGACTATCTTTTATCAGACTTTACTGGACTTTATCTTGCACTAACCTCTATTCCCTTTATCCTGTATCTGTACATTGGACAGGTTGATTGAAATCATGTATCGTCTTTCTGCTGAATGGATAGCACGCAACAAAAATGCTTTTCAATGTCCATCAGTACTCGTGACAATAAACTTAACTTGAGTTAACTTAATCTAAGTTAACTTAACTAACACCTTCACTAATGTAACCTAACTTAACTTAACTTAACCTAATTTAACCAACGTAACTTAACTTAACTTAACTAACTTAGCGTAACTTAACTAACTTAAATTAATATCCATATTTGATGATGATCCAAATCCCGAGAGCTGAACAGAATGGACATTTGCATTTTCATACCCGCTATAAGAAGAAATGTCTTCATTTGCAGGATAGTGAATCATTGGTAATCTCAACCCAAGAGAGTTGTGGATGCCTCGCCATTGAGTGCATTGAGTGCAGAGGTCAATAGATTTTTGGATCTGAGGCAGTCTAGGGAAATGGAGTTATTGTAGAAAAGTAACACTGGGTTAAAAGCCAAGCATGAACTGACTGAATGACAGAGAATTGGAAGAGCTGAACGACTTATTCTAGTTGTATCTGTATTCTTCCAAGCATTATGTTGCACCGACCCTTTATAAATCACTGGTTCACAAGGTACTCGGAGTATTAAGCCCAGTGCAAATTTCCCGACACTGAAGATTGACGGTGAAGTTGGAGGAGTTTTTTTAAGCATTGTACCAGGGATGAGGAACTATGTTGAGAAGTTTGCATCATTCTGTGGAGCTTTGACAGAGACTTCAGAGCTACATGGTTTTGATGAAATCAACAAGGAATAACTGTTTGGACGTCTGTTTAGTTTTCGTTTATTGTCACGTGTACCAAGGAAGAGTGAAAAGCTTTTTGTTGCCTGCTTTCCAGTCAGTGGAAAGACTATACATGATTGTAATCAAGCCGTCCACAGTGTACAGATACAGGATAAAGGGAATAATGCTTAGTGGAAGATAAAAACCAGTAGAGCTTGATTAAAGATAGTCCGAGGGTCTCCAATGAGATAGATGGTAGGATCATGAGATGATCAGGACCGCCCTCTAGTCATAGATAGGATGGTTCAGTTGCATGATAACAGCTAGGAAGAAACTAAAAATAGACACAAAAAGCTGGAGTAACTCAGCGGGACAGGCAGCATCTCTGGAGAGAAGGAATGGATGACATTTCGGATCAAGACCCTTCTTCAGACACTATCACTGAATCTGGAGGTGTGCGTTTTCACACTTCTATACCTCTTGTCTGATGGGAGAGGGGAGAAGAGGGAGTTGTTCTATTTGATCTTATTTGACTGTGCACGCCAGGTTGATTGCATTCGCCGAAACAGGGCGGACCACGTGAAGGTTGCAATCTCCCACCTCATGCTGGTGGCCTTGCTCAGGCAGGTGTGATAACTAGCATACGTGGAGTAAAATGGTCACCGAGTCCATGCTTGGTCTCGTCGATGTCCAGGAGGCCACATCGGGAAAACGGAGACACAAGAGACTGCAGATGCTAGAATCTCTAGCAAAAAATTGCTTGTGGAATGGGCAAGGGGCTGGAAGAAGTGTCTTTTTCTGGGAAGTAGTTTCACAAAGGTTGGCAAGCTATCTCAGTGGTCATGTCTCATGCGTGAGTCAGGAGCTTTTGAATGTTGCACTGTAAAAATGAAGGAGGGTTGGTGGGCAGGAAGTTGGTGGGATCTCTGGTACTGATGAATGATACAATAAATAGACTCACCTCCTCCCTCATCTCCATCCAGGGACCCCAGCAGCCACTCCAGGTGAGACAGTGAGAGGTTCAAACATCATCTACTGCATCTGGTGTTCCCGATGTGGACTCATGTACATTGGCATGGCCAAGCGTAGACTGGGTCATGCAGTCATAAGAAATAGGGGTAGAGTCTACTTTCCATTCAATCATGGCTGATCTATCTCTCCCTCCTAACCCCATTCTCCTGCCTTCTCCCCATAACCTCTGACACCTGCACTGATCAAGGAACTAATACATGACCGTTTCACCCAACACCTGCGCTGTTTCTGCCAAGGCCTGCTGAACCTCCCGGTTGCCAACCATTTTAACTGCCCTTCCCATTCCCATACTTAGCTTTCTATCCTCCATTTCCGGTGTGAAGCCTTGTGCAAGCTGGAGGAACAGCACCTCATTATTCCACTTAGTACGAACATTGAATTCTCCAATTTTAAGTGTCCGCCCTCCTTTCCCACTCTCTCTAGCCTGTGCCCCCATTCCCCACCCTGATGTGCATCAATTTCTACCCCATCCCTATATATCTCACTCTCCCCCCCTCCACCTTCTCATTTCACTCCTCACCTCTCTTTATTTGACGCCCTTTACCTCCGTTTCAACTCACAGCGACAGACCTGGGTTTGATCATGACTATCTGGGCGAATGTTTGTATGTTCTCCCTGTGACCGCGTGCGATTTCTCCGGTTTCCTCACACTTTCCGAAGGTGTGCAGGTCTGTAGGCTTCTGTCAATTGTCCCAAGTGTGTCTAAAATACAACTGGTTTATTAGTGACCGTTGGTCGGCGCGGACTCGGTGGGCCGAAGTTCTTGTTTCCACGCAGTATTTCTAAACTATACTAAACAAGGATACCTGTTCATTGCATCCTGCTAGTCAAATAATGATTATATAACATTTGCAATGATTGTTATCTGTTGGGTGTCACCTTACACCCGCACTGTCAGGTCCCATTTCAATTTGTGTGCAAAACCTGGATAAATACATTGGTGATACATTTTAGGAAAGTCATTCCAACAAATCTCCAATATATTTATCCAGACATGATGAGGATAGGAGAGGAGCTATATGAATGCAGAGTCTTGGAAGACATACTTTATGCAGAGGGTGGCACAGTGGCACAGAAATAGCGCTGATGCCTCACAGCAGTAGAGTTGCTGCCTTACAGCGCCAGAGACCCTGGTTCGACCCTGGCCTCGGGTGCTGTTTGTGTGGAGTTTGTACGTTCTCCCCGTGTCCTCGTGGGTTTTCTCCGGGTGCTCGGGTTTCCTCCTACATCCCAAAGACGTGCAGGTTTGCAGGTTAACTGGCCTCTGTAAATTTGCCTCTAGTGTCTAGGATATGTAAGTGGGATAATAGTGTGAATGGGTGATCAATGGGCAGCATGGGCTCAGGGGTCTGAAGGGCCCGTTTCCACGCCCTGTTTCTAAACTCTAAAATATGGTGAATATTGCTGAGTTCTGAATGATGTCCATTTTCTTTCAGCCGTCAAAACAGTTGAAGCGCAACAATCCAAAACAGAAGGAATGCACCATCATTTACCCTCAGTGTGTAGTTTAGTTTAGTTAATTGACACAGCATGGAAACAGGCCCTTCGGCCCACAGAGTCCGTGCCGACCAGCAGCCCCCATACACCAGCAGTATCCTACACAGACTGGGGACAATTTACATTTTTTTTACTAAAGTCAAATTAATCTACAAACCTCTACATCTTTGAAGTGTGGGAGAAAAGTGTTGGGGGCAGCATGGTGGTACAGCAGTAGAATTGTTGCCTTACAGCACCAGAGATCCAGGTTCGATCCTAACTATGGGTGCTGTCTGTACAGAGTTTGTATGGGTTTTTTCCGAGTGCTCCGGTTTTCTTCCATACTCCAAAGACATGCCAGTTTGTGGGTCCATTGGCTTCAGTAAAATTGTAAATTGGCCCAAGTGTGTGTAGGGTAGTGTTAATGTGCAGGGATCGCTGGTTGGCAAGGACTCAGTGGGCCGAAGGGCCTGTTTCCACACTGTATCTCTAAGCTATGCTAAGAAACTGGAGCACCTGGCGAAAACCCATGCGGTCTCAGGGAGAACGTACAAACTCCGTGCAGGCAGCGCCCGTGGCTAGGATCGAGGCCGGGTCTCTAGCGCTGTAAGGCAGCAACTCTACCGCTGCACCACTGTGCCACCCAATGTATTATTTAAAAAATAGATGTGGGAAGGATTTCAAAACTCTAACCTCAGCTTCCATTTTCAAGGTGACCACTAGAAACTGCTCTAGTTTTCTACTTCAATATCTGAACCCCACATGTCCCTGCAGACTCCACTGCCTTGCCAACCGTTCCAGCTATCCAGTATTATCCAGGGTGTGCTCTAATTTGTGCTTCTAATACTTGGGATATGAGGAACACTGACAAGGCAGAATTTATTACTCTTCCCCAAGCTAGGTTCCACAAAACAACACTGACTATATACTTCAAGAAAAAATATTTAATTGGCTGTAAAGCACTTCGGGACTTCGCGAGGTCCTGAATAATGTGGCATTAATGCATTCATTGGTGCTTTCTATGAAAAGTTTTACCAGAGCATTGAGACATTTGCAGGTTAGACCATGTAGAAATGGTCAACTATTGCCATCTCCATCGAAATTCCATAGATTTATACCAACCCAGCAACTGTTGCAGACAGGAAAGGTCCCGACCCTGTGGGACGACACGGTGGCGCAGCAGTAGAGTTGCTGCCTTACAGCGTCCGAGACCCAGCTTCAATCCTGACAATGAGTGCTGCTATGCGGAATTAGCACGTCCTCCCTGTGACTGGGATGGCAGGACTTTCATATGAAAAAAGACCGGATAGACTCGGCTTGTACTCGCTAGAATTTAGAAGAGGGGGGATCTTATAGAAACTTACAAAATTCTTAAGGTGTTGGACAGGCTAGATGCAAGAAGATTGTTCCCGATGTTGGGGAAGTCCAGAACAAGGGGTCACAGTTTAAGGATAAGGGGGAAGTCTTTTAGGACCGAGATGAGAAAAAAAAATTCACACAGAGAGTGGTGAATCTGTGGAATTCTCTGCCACAGAAAGTAGTTGAGGCCAGTTCATTGGCTATATTTAAGAGTGAGTTAGATGTGGCCCTTGTGGCTAAAGGGATCAGGGGGTATGGAGAGAAGGCAGGTACAGGCTACTGAGTTGGATGATCAGCCATGAATTCTAAAGTGCTGGAGTGACACAACGAGTCAGGCAGCATCTGTGGAGTACATGGATTGGCGATGTTTCAGATCAGGACCCTGAAAGAGGGTACCGACCCAAATCATCGCGTATCCATGTTCTCCAGAGATGCTGCCTGACTCACTGAGTTACTGCAGCACTTTGGGTCTCTTTTTGTAAATCTACATCAGCAGTTCCTTGTTTCTTTATTTCAACCTATCACCAGCTGGAGTGTGGTCCTGACCTCTTCCCATCTACCTCATTGCAGACCGTTGAAACTTAAGGCCCTGTCCCACAATGCGAGTTTACCCAAGAGCTCTCCCGAGTTTAAAAATAAACTTGTGGTAAGTACGCAGAATGTAAGTAGCGGGTACGTCGGAGCTCGTGGATGTCTCATAGCGGCTTGTAATGCTAATGGCAGGTACTCGGGAAACGCGGACAATCGTGAAGTTTTTTCAACAGTGTGAAAAATTTCCAAGAGTAAAAAAATACTCGTGATGAAGTACCACGAGTTTGATTTTTTTTTAAACTCGGGAAAGCTCTTTAGGTAAATTTGCATCGTGGGACAGGGGCTTATTGGACTTTATCTTGCACTAAATGTCGTACTCTTTATCCTTTACCTGTACACTATGGACGGCTTGATTGCAATCGGATATCGTTTATCAGCTGGCTGGATAGCAGGCAACAAAAAAGTTTTTCAATGTACCTCGGTGCACATGACAATAATACATTAAACAAAACTAAACTAAACTAAAACTATACTAAAAAAAGGTGCTCCAAAGTGGCTAATATATTAAATTCAGTTTCCCAAAATAGCAGAATTGGATTATGTATATGGTTATGTAATAATCAGTGCCTGACAGTTGGCACTTACACTGGCAAAGATATGGCGACTAAAGATATTGATTGGGATTGAATATTATTCTTTTTAAATTCATTTAGTAGTGGAATATCTTTCCTCAAGTTGAAGAGTTCACAAGCTTCTAGTCACTGCCCGGTGCATCACGGGGTACTAACCTTCCCACCGTCGGGGTGATCTATAGGAGGCACTGCCTCAAAATGGCAGCCAGCATCATCAAAGATTCACACCACCCTTTCATAAGGTCATCAGTCTCCAAACACCGTTTCCTTTCATAAGCTCATATTCATAAGTGATAAGAGCAGCATTAGGCCATTCAGCCCATCAAGTCTACTCTGCCATTCAATCATGGCTGATCTATCTCCCCTCCTAACCCCATTCTCCTCCCTTCTCCCCATAACCTCCGACACATGTACTAATCAAGAATATATCTATCTCTGCCTTACAAAAATCAATTGATGGCCTCCACAGCCTTCTGTAGTAATTGGTACATGTGTACATGAAAGGCCTTGATCGAGTGGATGTGGAGAGGATGTTTCTACTAGTGGGAGAGTGTAGGACCAGAGGCCACAGCCTCAGAATACAAGGATGTGTACCTTTAGAAAGGAGATGAGGAGGAATTTATTTTGTCGGAGGGTTTTGTGGAATTGTCTATCACAGAAGGATGTAGAGGCCAAGTCAATGGATATTTTTAAGGCCAAAATTGATAGGTTCTTGATTAGTCTGGGTGTCAGGGGTTATGGGGAGCAGGCAGGTGAATGGGCTTGCGAGGGAAAGATAGATATGATTGAATGGTAGAATGGACTTGGTGGGCCGAATGGCTTAATTCTGCTCCTCCAAACTATGAACATGAATTAAACACTCGTGACTCTTGTACATTTGCCCAATATGGCACAACACCAAATCTATCAGAAAGCATTGGACAAATCAGCATTATGTCACTGCTTTCTCCTGCAAGGTCCAACATAAATTATCTGAAATCCTTTTCCGGTATTCACTTGGCACTAATATTCTTTGTAGGAATGCACTTACAGTAAATCAATGACATAATTCCCAGTAAGAAACAATATTCTATTCTGCCCCAGACCAGCCTCGGAAAGCTTAGTCACACCAGAAGAGAAATAATGTTCTTTGAGATTTGTATTTGGTTGATCTGTGGAATGTATAAAGTAATGCCAATTTTAGTGTGTGGGGAGGAAGAGCAGATACTGGTTTATACCGAAGATAGACACAAAGTGCTGGAATAACTCAGCGGGTCAGGTACCATCTCTGGAGATAAAAGGGATGGGTGACGTTTTGGGTCAGAACCCTTCTTCAAACTGAAAGTAGAGTGGGTGGGGCACTGAAGGCAGGAAAAGGGGATTATTAAATTAAATGAAAAAAAAAATAGTTTAGAGATACAGGGCAGTAACAGGCCCTTCAGCCCACTGAGTCCACGCCAACCAGCCAGTACACTAGCACTATCCTACACACTAGGGACAATTTACAATTTACAGAAGCCAATTAATCTGCAAACCTACATGTCTTTGGAGTGTGGGAGGAAACCGGAGCACCCGGAGAAAACCCACGCGGTCACAAGGAGATCGTACATTCTCCGCACCCATAGTCAGGATCGGACCCGGGTCTCTGGCACTATGAGGCAGCAACTCTACCCTTGCACTGCTGTGCTGCCCAAATTCTTAATAACAGTGGCCAACATTAGTTGGATGAATTAAGTTTTTCATTTAACTTTAGCTTCTAAGCTTCATGAAACGGTTTCGCTTCGAACGTATCTCTTTGATGAAGACACAAGGAACTGCAGATGCTGGTTTACCAAAAAAGCCACAAAGTGCTGGAGTATCTCAGCAAGTCAGTCTCTGGATGCTTCAGGTCAGGATCCTTCTTCAGACTGGGGAAGGGTCCCGACCTTAAACGTCCCCTATCCATGTTCTCCAGAGTTACTCCAGCACTATTGGATTTTATCTGTTTACTTATTGTGTATATATATGGTCTATGGTGTATAGACACACTGAACTTTTATCTCCTGTTCTGTATTACATTTACATATTCTGTTGTGCTGCAGCAAGCAAGTATTTCATTGTCCTATCTGGGACACATGACAATAAAACTCTTGACTCTTGACTCCAGCGCCTTGTGGCTTTTTGATGACTGGTTGCCTATTTGGTGACATTGGTCATAATATTCCACAACAGGCTGGCTACGAGAAAGGAGTTCTCTATCACACGTTAGCCCAGCCACCTTTGCCTTATTATTTTCAATAGTGGCAATGGATGGAATAAAGTGTGAACTGAAGCAATTGTCTGATACAAAAAAAAACTAATCTACAGCCTAACAGCAAGATTCGCTGTGTTGTACGAGCCTCAAAGTACAGGGACGATCCTGAACATGTTCCAGCTGGGATGTGGGCGACATGGTCACTTTAGACTTTAGAGGTACAGTGTGGAAACAAGCCCTTTGGCCCACTGAGTCAACGCCGACCAGCGATCGCCCCGTACAATCGCACTGTCCTGCACACCAGTGGCAATTTACAATGTTTACCAAAGCCAATTAACCTACAAACCTGCATGTCTTTGGGATGTGGGAGGAAACCGGAGATCCTGGAGAAAACCCATGTGGTCACGGGGAGATCGTACAAACTCCGTACAGACTGCATACAGTAGTCAGGATCGATTCCGTGTCTCTGCCGCTGGAAGGCAGCAACTCTACCGCTGCGCCACCGTGCTACTCATCACCCCGTATGCTTGCACTATCCTACACGCTAGGGACAATTTACACTTTACAAGCCAATTAACCTACAAATCTGTATGTCTTTTGAATGTTGGAGGAAACCAGAGCACATTAATAGGTGACCAATAAAACGCCCCATACAGTTCACCCCCTCCATGACACACTGGTCAACCTGAGGAGCACCTTCAGCAACAGACTAAGATGCAGGGCTGAACGCCACAGGAGATCCTTCTTCCATGTGGCTATCAAACTGTACAACTCCTCCCTCTTCTGTCGTGGGGTAGCCCCCACGACTTTATGACTGTTGGTAAATTAATTTCCCTCTCGGGAGAAATAAAGTTCTATTGTGTCGTGCGTATCATATCATAGATGTGGTGACTAAGTTTAAACGATAGACTGTGCCATCCCATCCCACCAGCAATACAAATGCATTTAACTAATAGTGAAGGTTTATTGTACTCTGCATCTGAAATTCTCATATAATTTGTAGGTAAATTTGCTCTGTAAATGTAAAAATTCTCCCTAGTGTGTGTAGTTTTATTGATACAGTTGATATGGTTTAGTTAGGTTTGTTTGGAGGCACAGCATGGTAAGGGGTCCTTCGACCCACTGAATCCATGCTGAACATTAGATGTAGAGTCAGACTGTGTGAAAACAGGCCGTTCAGCCCATCATACCAACTCTGACCAATTTGCCCCATCTACACTAGTCCCACCTGTCTGTGTTTGGCCCATCTCCCTCCAAACCCTTTCTATCCATATACATGTCCAAATGTTTCTTAAACATTCTGATAGTACCTGCCTCAACGGCCTCCTCCGGCAGATCTTTCCATATACCTACCACCCTTTGTGTAAAAAAATTACATTCTTGTAATTGATCACCTGTTCACATTAGTTCAATGTCATCCCACTTTCTCATCCACTCCCTACACTTTTGGGGTAATTTACAGAGGCCAAATAACCCACAAACCCGCACGTTGGATTGGCTTAGTTTCATTTAGAGATACAGAGTGGAAACAGGCCCTTCGGCCCTCTGGGTCCATGCCGACCAGCGATCTCCACATATTAACACTATCCTACACACACTAGGGACATTTTTTACATTTACCAAGCCAATTTACCTACATACCTGTACGTCTTTGGAGTGTGGGAGGAAACCGAAGATTTCGGAGAAAACTTACACAGGTCATGGGGAGAACGTACAAACTCCGTACAGACAGCACCTGTAGTCGGGATCGAACCAGAGCCTCTGACGCTGCAAGCGCTGTAAGGCAGCAACTTTACCATTGCTCCACCATGCCGCCCTTCTGTAAATTGTCCCCAGTGTGGAGGATGGAGCTAGTGTACGGGTGATCGTTGGTTGGCATGGACTCGATGGACCGAAGGGCCAGTTTCCACGCTGTATCTGTAAAACTAAAACTAAAACTAAAATTTCCAGGAGGAAAAATGAGCACTTCAATAAACTCAGTGTGTTCCCCACATGGCAAGGCTTGCTTTCAGTCACTAGGGTTCCAACAACCTCACGTTTGGCGTTAGCACAGCCTCAAATAGGATGATAATGGAGAGATTTCAGGACTTAATTCGGTTTGTGCAGGTGAGTGTGGGACTACCAAATGAACTACTTGTCCACACATATAAACGGAGAGAGAAACGACGCAAAGTGCTGGTGTAACTCAGCAGGTCAGGCAGCATCTCTGGAGAACATGGAACTGTGACGTTTCAGGTCGGGGTCCTTCAGGTTGGGAGTCCGAATAAGATCTTCAAACTCTTAAAGGAAGAGGCTATTAAAGGGGTGGCACGGCAGTAGAGTTGCTGCCTTGCAGCGCCAGAGACACCGGTCGATCCTGACCACGGATGCTGTCTGTACGGAGCTTGCACGTTCTCCCGTGACCTGCGTGGATTTTCTGCGGGAGCTCCAGTTTCCTCCCACACTCCAAAGACGTGCAGATTTGTCGGTCAAAAGTCAAAGTCAATTTTATTCGTCACATACACCCGATGGTGCAGTGAAAGCAGTAGTACAATTTAAAAAAAATACACAATACACAATAAGATTTAACACAAACATCCACCACAGCATTCTTCACTGTGGTGGAAGGCACAAAGTTCAGTCAGGCCTCCTCCTTGTTCACCTGTGGTCGGGGCCATGAACCTTCCTTAGTCGCCACCATGGACAGCCCGATGTACAGACCCTCTCGTCGGGATGATTGAAACTCCAACATCAGGACGGTCAAACACGCTCCACGGCTTGGAAGTCCCGAATCGGCACTTTCTTACAGGAGACCGCGGCTTCAGAATGTTATAGGTCACAGGCTGACGGTCGGAGCTCTTCTCCGGGGATCCCTGGCGAGGTTAGTGTGCGGGGATCGCTGGTAGGCCCAGACTCAGTGGGCCAAGGGGCCTTTTTCTGCGCTGTATCTCGAAACTAAACTAAATTAAACAAAACTAGAGAGAACCAGAGAGCCTTGAAACCTTCACGGTTGGAGGAATCAGTCTAAGGAAGGGTCCTGACCCAAAACGTCACCTGCCCCTGTTCTCCAGGGCTGCTGCCTGACCCACTCAGTTACTCCAGCATTTTGTGGGATTCCTTGGTAAACAGGTATCTGCAGTTCCTTGTTTCTAAGCTGAGTGAGAGATTGTTAATGACTGATATAATGAACATTTGCTCTACAATCTGCCTGCCTGCCAGTAAACTGCCATCTCGGTCTCATTTTACATAGTGGGTGATTATTCAACGAGTAGAATTGTTGTCAAATCCCAAACCGTGTTTTGATTCTGATTAAGAACATCACACTCAAGGTAGTAGAAAGTCCCTTGAGCCTGCTACGCCATTCAATAAGATCATGGCTCTTCTGAACTTGGCATCATTTTCACTTTTCCTACCTGATTCCCATAACCTTTGATTCCCCCATGGTCCAAAAATCCATGTCAGCCTTGAATATATTGAATTGCCTCCAAAGCTCTGGAAGGCGCAGAATTTGAAAGACTTACAGCTACCACTTAAATAGGCGACCCTTTACTTAGGAATTAACGCCTAAGGGCGGCACGGTGGTGCAGCGGTGGTGTTGCTGCCTTACAGCGCTTTCAGCGTTAGAGACACGGGTTTGATCCCAACTACGGGTGCTGTCTGTACGGAGTTTGTAAGTTCTCCCCGTGACTGTGTGGTATTTCTCCCAGAGCTTCAGTTTCCTGCCACAATCCAAAGACATACAGGTTTTTGTAGGTTAATTGGCTTGGTATGAATTTAAATTGTCCCTAGTATGTGTTAATGTGTGGGGATGGCTGGTCAGTGCGGACTCGGTGGGCCAAACGGCCTTGTTCCCGCACTGTATCTCTCAACTCAAACTAAACTAAATGAAGTATTATTGTCATGTGGGCGGAGGTACAGTGAAAAGCTTTCTTTTGGATTGATGTTCTAATCAAATTATACGATTTAATATTCTAAATCAACATAGATTGATATTCCAATCAAATCAGTAGAGTTGATTGGAAATTTGGACTGCAGGAGGCTGAGGGGTGATCTTCTGGAGGTGTATACGATCACGAGGGGAATAGATAGTGTGAACGCACAGTCTTTTACCCAGAGTAGGGGAATCAAGAACCAGAGGACATCGGTTTAAGGAAAGAGGGGAAAGTTCTAAGAGGAACCCGAGTGGTATTTTTTTTTCATGCAGAGGCTGGTGGGAAAAAAGATAGAGGTGAAGATAGACACAAAAAAACTGGAGTAACTCAGTGGGACAGGCAGCATCGTTGGAGAGAAGGAATGGGTGACGTTTTGGGTCGAGACCCTTCTTCAGACTCAGCCCGAAAGGTCACCCATTCCTTCTCTCCAGAGATGCTGCCTGTCCCACTGTGTTACTCCAGTATATCTTCGGTGTAAACCAGCATCTGCAGTTCCCTCCTACACATACAGAATGAGCTGCCAGAGGAGGTATTTGAGGCAGGCACTAGAACAACATTTAAAAGACATTTGGTCAGGTGCATGGGTAGGGAAGGTTTAGAGGGATATGGCTCAAACGCCGCCGGCAGGTAGGACGTGTAAATGGGGCATCTTGGACGGCATGGGCAAGTTGGGCCGAAAGGCCTATTTCTGTGCTGTATGACTCTGACTCCAATACTAAGTTTAAATACGAGCAAGCCAAACTCAATCACCATGGGAGATTGAAGAGAAAGACACAGAGTGAAGAATTTGGTTCTCCTTAGTTCCAGATTCTCCCATGAGGAGGAATGAGCTTTCAGCATTTACTCTGTTAAGGCTTCTCCGAGCTTTATAAGATCATCACTCATTCTCCTTAAGTCCAATAGGGATCAAGATCAATCATTTCCCAAACCTACCCACCCCCCCCTTCACTTCAGGAATCGACAACAGTTTAGAGATACAGGCCCTTCAGCCCACCGAGTCTACACCGACCATCGATTCCCCGCTCACACTAGTTCAACGTTATCCCACTTACGCAACTACTCCCTACACACTCGCTGTACAGAGGCCAATTAACCTACAAACCTGCACGTCTTCGGGATGTGGGCGGAAAACAGAGCACCCGGATGAAACCCACGCAGTCACATGGAGAACGTGCAAACTCCACACAGACAGCAACCGAGGTCGGGATCGAACCCGGATCCCTGGCGCTGTGAAGGAACACCTCCACCACATGCTCCAATGAAAATGCTGGAAATGCTCAACAAGTCAGATAGCATCTGCGGAATGAGAAACAGAGGAGGTAGATGAGGCAGTTACTATCGCAACGTTTAAGAATAATTTAGACAGGTTCATGGATAGTGCAGGTGTAGAGGCATATGGCCTTTAGCGATGACTTATAACCGGTAACCGTTGCTCCCCGTGTTGTGTCGATGCCGCAGGCGAAGCTGGAGTGTCCCCCCCAGGTTGTACGAGTAGGTTTGCAGGTGTTGTGCAGTCGGATGCAAGCCTGGGCGATGTCATATGGAGGACAGGCTGTTGCCCATGCAGCACATCCTCCCCCCCCTCCCCTCTCCACGTCGCTGATCGATCCAAAGGAACAGCAGGGCCGTTACAGTTTGGCACCAGCACCGTCGCAGGAGCTGCCAGAGCGAGGTCGTAGACAACGACGAACTGCCTTAGGGGCTTCAACTCAGGATTTTCTTGAGGTTTACTCCAGGAGCCTTTTCCATGACTGGATATGGCCACAAGGCAGTGGAGGTTTTAAATCAGAGTTTTCCCTCTCATAGATGGACTGCCTTCCCAGGCTGACGAGTCCCATCTGCCCAAGGCCTACAGAGGCATATGGTCAGAGGCAGGCAGGTGGGTCTAGTGTAGTGTGGATGGGACATGTTGGTTGGTGTGGGCAAGTTGGCCTGTTTCCACGCTCTATGACGACTCTATGACATTGACTCCATTTAAGGTCATGTCCAAATGAAGGATTGCCAACCTGAAACATGAAGTCTAATTCTCCTTCCACAGATGCTGCCTGACCTGCTGAGTGTTTCTGTCATTTAATGTTTTTCTTTCTGATTTCCAGCGTTGGCAGTTTTTTGTTAAAGTTTTAATCCTGTAGTTGCTCCAATCAGTGCACAAGCAGGAGTGAAAGATGGTGACACAGGGAACTGCAGATGCTGGAGTCTTGAATAGAACTTAAAGTGCTGGAGTAACTCAGCGGGCCAGGCAGCATCTCTGGACGACATGGACAGCAGACATTTTGGGTAGGGACACTACTTCAGACTTTCAGATGATTTACTGACATGATTTACCGGACGTTTCTGTACAGATACAGCGCGGAAACGGGCCCTTCAGCCCACTGGGTCCACACCGGCTGGTGGTCTCTGCATATTAACACTATCCTGCACTAGGGATAATTTTTAGTTATATCAAGCCAATTAACCTACAAACCTGCGTGTCTGTGGAGTGTGGGAGGAAACCAAAGGTCTCGGAGAAAACTTATGCAGGTCTCGGGGAGAACGTACAGTGCAAACCGTACAGATAGCACCCATAGTCAGGATCGAACCCAGGTCTCTGGCGCTGTGAGGCAGTAACTCTACCACTATGCCACCATGTCACCCTTGGTGAGACATAAATACAATGGAGACTGGTTTCTTTGCTTTTGCTTTGCAGAATTTGCCATAGACAATATATATGCAATATAAGGTGAAGAAGGGTCCCAACAGGAAACATCATCTATCCATGTTCTCCAAAGATGCTGCCTCACCCGCTGTGTTTCTCCAGCACACTGTGTATTTTTTTAATGCAATATATACTCTACTTTGCACATCCCAATCTGACGGTTTTAGTTATAGTGACATTTTGTTTAAAAAGTATCAAAGTTCATATTTTCTTCTTTGATTCTAAATTGAAATAAACTAACAGCATGAAATAAAACTCAGACACTGAAGTGAATCAGCCCTTAAAATTTATTGTGTAGGAGGCTGACGCTGGTTTCAGCCAAAGATAGACACAAAGAGCTGGAGTAATCCAGCGGGTCAGGCAGCATCTCTGGAGAAAAAGAATAGGTGACTTTGCGGGTCGAGACCCTTCTTCAGACCCTCCATCTGAAGAAGGTTCACAACCCTTAAAATCCATCGCTTGCTAAATGAACAAATATGATCCCAGTCTTGATGAGGATTGATGAATGAGTCTACGTTGACCTTGAATGAAAACAATTGGGGTCCATTGCCCCAGGGATTCTCAATGTAACTTGAGATTTGCACTTTATGGATCTATGGAAATACTTTTGTATTTATGTACCTATGGAGAGACTTTTATCCCTCTACATCAACGTCTATATCTCTCGTTTCCCTTATCCATAACCAGTCTGAAGAATGGTCTTGACCCGAAACGTCACCTATTCCTTCTCTCCAGAGATGCTGCCCGTCCCACTGAGTTACTACAGCTTTTTGTGTCTCTCTACGGAAATACTATCTCCTGAAATCTCAAATAAAGGGGTTAGTGGGTCAATTGGGACTCGTTTCGCCCCCCCCCCTTACAAACAAGGGATGACACCAGCATTCAAGGTTGCAACAACCGTGGAATGAGCAGGGGTTATTGCAGGATAAATCATTGGGCGATGCAGTCTAGTTGTATAAAAGATAATAAAAGTCCAGAGATTGACGTTAAGGGCTTTTGCAGCTTTGATGTCTTGGGTAAGAATGTGTTGGGATGACTACACTTGACCTCAGTGCTATGAGGGTGAAGGCAAGTTCACGAGAGTATTTAGGAGAGAGTTACGAGGGACAAGAGCAATTCAGTTGGAAAATAATGACCATAGTGAGATTCTCGCAAGTAGCTGATAGATAATGGACTGATAATCTGTTTTAATGAAGGCAGCATCTCTGGAGAGAAGGAATGGGTGATGTTTCGTGTCGAGACCCTTCTTCAGACTGAGTTAGTCCAGTCAGTCTGAAGAAGGGTCTCAACTAGACTCGTCACCCATTCCTTCGCTCCAGAGATGCTGCCTGTCCCGCTGAGTTACTCCAGCATTTTGTGTCTACCTTCAATTTAAACCAACATCCGCAGTTTTTCCTACACTATCTGCTTTAATGATGTTGATTGAGGGATAAATAACACAGAGGACACAGGAGAGAACTCGCCAACTCTTCCATGGAGTGGAATCTTTAAGCCCCTGTCCCACTTAGGAAACCTGAACGGAAACCTCTGGAGACTTTGTGCCCCGCCCAAGGTTTCGGTGTGGTTCCCGGAGGTTTTTTGCTGTCTCCCCACCTTCTTCCACTACCTGCAACCTCCGGCAACCACCTGCAACCTCCGGGAACCGCACGGAAACTTTGGGTGGGGCGCAAAGTCTCCAGAGGCTTCCGTTCAGGTTTCCTAAGTGAGACAGGGGCATTGATTTCCATTTGAAAAACCAAAGATTAGTCAAGATCATACAGCTCATTGTCTCTTCAAACAGGAGCACAACACTCATCAAAATGGAGCCTATTTTTCTCTTATGAAGTTTCTGGAGTGGGACTTCAGCCCACTGTCTTCTGACTTGAGGGCGGCACGATGGCGCAGCGGTAGAGTTGCTGCCTTCAGAGAACCAGGTTCGATCCTGACTATGGGTGCTGTTTGTTTGGAGTTTATACCTTCTCCACATGACTGTGTGGGTTTCCTTCGGGTGCTCCAGTTCTCTCACACATTCCAAAGCCGTAAAGGTTTGTGGATTAATTGGCTTCTGTAAATTGTTAATCGTCCCCAGTGTGTAGGATAGTGCTTGTGTACAGGGTGATCGCTGGTCAGTACGGGCTCGGTGGGCCACAAGGCCTGTTTCCATGCTGCATTTCTAAAATCTAAAGGCTAAAGACTTAAAGACATGAGTTATACCCACCAAACCACAGCTGACATTAACGCCTCTTGTCCACCATCTAATGGATTACATAGAACATGGAACTGCACTTCACAGGAACAAGCCCTTTGGGCCTTTCAGAAACAGGTGAACTGAAAGACTACAAAAGAGACTAGAAGCGACCATAACATTATATGAACGATGCAAGGTGGTCTTTCCAAGCTAAGAACACTCCAAAATGTTCTAAAAGGGTGTTTGGCCTTGATTGCTGAGGTTGGGCATATCATTATGAAATGATACATTGGCTGAACTGTAGTTTAGAGATACAGCGTGGAAACAGGATCTTCAGCCCACCGAGTCCATGCCGAGCAACGATCACCGATACATTGGTTCCATCCAATACACCAGGGCAATTCACAGATGCCAATTAACCTACCAACCTGCACGTCTTTGGAATGTGGGAGAAAACCAGGGCACCCGGAGATAACCCACCTGGTCACAGGGAGAACGTGTAATCTCTGTACAGACAGTACCAGTAGTCGGGTTCGAACCTGGGTCTCTGACGATGTAAGGCTGCAACATTCCTGGTCCTTCCATTTTGCAGGTTGCTGGAATGTTTAAAGAATAGTCTTCCACCGAAAGGTCACCCTTTCCTTCTTTTCAGAGATGCTGCCTGTCCCGATGAGTTACTTCAGCAATTTGTGTCTATCGTCTGTGTAAACCAGCACATGCAGTTCCTTCCGACACTAGAAAATAGATTTATCTTTTATTGCCTAAGTCTTTTTGTATGAAGAGCAAGACTGAGACCAAGGCCAGAGTACTTTCTAGGTGAGGGTAAAAATCGAAGTCAGTATCATGTTGTATTTTGTTACAGTTGCAATCCCCCCCAGCCGCCCCACCAATCTTTAAGTAAAAATAATATGACTTGGAACCAGCTTCCACTAAACTGCATTTCAAAACTTAGAACCATTTTCCAATTGACACAGTTCACAAGTCAAGAGTGCTTAATTATAAATAACAACAATAGAACAATGACAATCTTACTTACAACGACAAAACTGGCCTGTAAATACAATATTCAAAGATGACATATAATAGTATATTAATACAAACATTCAATAAATTAGTAACACAATACTGGTGCATACAAGCCAAATCTTTAGTGCAATCAAAGAACTACTATCTACCTCATCGGGGACCCTTGGACTATCCTTGATTGGACTTTACTGGCTTTACCTTGTACTAAAAGTTATCCCCTTATCATGTATCTGCACACTGCGAATGGATCGATGGTTATCATGTGTTTCTTTTCCGCCGGCTGGTTGGCGCGCAACAAAAGCTTTTCACTGTACCTCGGTACACGTGACAATAAACTAAACGGAACAGAACACCAAATATAGAGAGGCATTCTGATGGTTATCATGTGTTTCTTTTCCGCCGGCTGGTTGGCGCGCAACAAAAGCTTTTCACTGTACCTCGGTACACGTGACAATAAACTAAACGGAACAGAACACCAAATATAGAGAGGCATTCTGCCCAAGGACACTCCCGCCCTTTCTAAGATACCTTTATCATCTGGAATAAGAACAATCTATCAGAGACATCAGCTGTCCGCACACATGGTGTCTCCATTACATGGAGATGTAAGAGGAGAGTGTAATAATTTTATATCAGTTTTATTAAAAAATGATTGCATTAAAATTACAGTCAAATGTCGACAATGGATCGGTGCTTGAAATGCAGATTTTAATTGAGAAGAGCAGCTTGATTGGGAGATGTGACAACGTCTTCATTCTTCAATCAGGCTTGCCTGTCCTCAATTATAATCCCCACCACCGCTCCTGCACATCCATTATCGCCTAAAATATGCAGCGGCACTTTATCCATGTAAATTACTTTAAGATTTAAGGTAATAGAATTTCAACTTGTGACTATTCCCCAAACCATCAGGGTAATCTACGACTAAACCTGCCTCGGAAAAGCAGCCAAGGATTTGTCCCACCTCGGTCATTTCTTCTTCTCCCTGCTCCCATGGGGCAGAAGATACAGAAGCTTGAGAGCACGCACCGCCAGATTTAGGAACAGCTTCTTCCCCCCTGTTAGCAGCCTTCCGAACAGTACTTCCATAAACTAGGGTACTGTCCGATTCATCCTTTCCCCATTACGGACATTGGACTTTGTCATGGAACTGATGTGCTACAATGCTGAGAACTATATTCTGCACCCTGTACAAGTTCATATGTTCATAGGTTATAGGAGTAGAATTAGGCTCATTAAGTCTACTCCGCCATTCAGTCATGGCTGATCTATCTTTCCCTCTTAGCCCCATTCTCCTGCCTTTTCCACGTAACCCCTGATACCCATATTATTCACAAATTTGTCAATCTCTGCCGTAAAAATATCCAATGACTTGGCCTCCACAGCTGTCTGTTGCAATGAATTCCACAAATTCACCACCCTCTGAAATTCCTCCTCAACTCCTTTCTAAAGGTACGTTCTTTTATTCTGAGCCAATGGCCTCTGGTCCTAGACACTCCCACTAGTGGAGCCATCCTCTCCACATCCACTCTATCCATGCCTTTCACTATTGGGTAAGTTTCAATGATGTCCCACTCATCATTCGAGACTTGTTTAAAGGGGTATCTTCCCCTTTGCTCTATCGATTGGACTTGAGTTTGACCTGATTGCATTTATGTAAAGTATTATCTGATTAAATAGCATGCAAAAAAAAAGCTTTTCACTGTACCTCGGTACACATGACAGTAATAAACCTAAGCCTAAACCCGGCGTCACAGACCCACTGCAGAGCTACCACCTTAAGAGAAAAAATTGGGGAAATAGAAATGAAGGAATGACTCTATTGAGAGGCAGCATGGTCAGTGGGTTAAATATATGGCTTCGGGATGATGCAGTGGTGCAGCGGTAGAGTTGCTGCCTCACAGGTGCTGGAGTCCCAGGTTAGATCCTGACTACGGGTGCTGTCTGTACAGAGTTTGTACATTCTCCCTGCGACCGTGTGTGTTTTCTCCAGGTGCTCCAGTTTCTTCCCTCACTTCAATGTCGTGTGGGTTTTGTAGGTTAATTGGCTTCTGTAAATTGTCCTCAATATGTGGGATAGAACTAATGTGCAGGTGATCATTGGTTGGACTGGACTCAGTGGGCCGAAGGGCCTGTTTCCATACTGTATTCTAAAACTAAGACTAAAACTAAATGACACTTAACAGGTTTGTCCTGCAGCGTTCCACTAGTGGGAGGGTCTTGCACTAGAGGTCATAGCTTCAGAATGAATGGACGTTCCTTTAAGAAGGAGATGAGGAGGAATTTCTTCAGTCAGAGGGTGGTGAATCTGTGGAATTCTTTGCCACAGAAGGCTGTGTAGGCCAAGTCGGTGGATGTTTTTAAGGCAAAGATAGATAGATTCTTGATTAGTACAGGTGTCAGGGATAATGGGGAGAAGGCAGGAAAATGGGTTTTGGAGATAGATCAGCCATGACTGATTGGCGGAGAGGACTCGATGGGCTGAATGGCCTAATGCTGCTCCTATCACTTATGACATGACCTTATGAGCTTGCAGGTTAAGGAATTATTTTATAAACAATAAACAAAATAATATTCTTTTCAGCAAGGCTACTGGGCAAGCATGCAATAAATTCAAATAATAACCCCCCTCAAACAATGAATTCTATTCCTATTCCGCTGACGTGCATCTGTTAATATTATTTAGGAGACTACACAGTGTGTCAAGAACTATTTAATCAAATACTTGTAACTGGCCTCATAAAAACATCAGCTTCTGTAGCTGTAATAGTGAAACGTACCGGATAAATGGGGTTATTGTGTACAATCCATGTGCTCAAATGAATGTTATTTCCCAATTTAAGTCTGAAAGTAATTAAGGAGAAAGAAATTCCTTTTTGAATGCACGTATCTGTTGAGTGTCCGGATTGCTATCCGAATTAATCCAGACAATCATTTGCCTCTACTTATTCAAGGAGCGGCAAGGTGGCTCAACGGTAGAGTTGCTGCCTTAAGGGCCTGTTCCACTGTCACGACCTAATTCACGACCTCTGCCGAGTTTGCCCTTGACTCGTACTCGCTGCATGGTCGTCACGAGGTCGTAGGTAAGTCGTAGCAGGCCGTGATGCTAGTTGTAGGTCCTCGTGGCATCAACTAGGTCACGGCGTTTTTTTCTAGCCTGATGAAAAATGTCCACGAGTAAAAAAGGTTGTGAATTAGGTCGTGAAAGTGGGACAGGCCCCTTACAGCGCCGGGGACCCGGGTTTGATCCTCACCACGGATACCGTCTGCACGTAGTTTGTACGTTCTCCCGGTGACCTGCGTGGGTTTTCTCCGGAAGTTCTGGCCTCCTCACACACTCTAAATACGTTCAGGTTTTGTCGATTGATTGCCTATTGTAAATTGTCTCTCGTGTGTAGGATGCATGACTGGGTATACCATATTGAGTGAAAGGTTTAGATGGAATTTGTTGAATATGTTCAGGAGAGTTCCCTCTGGCAATATGTAGAGGGCAATGCTTGATCTAGTCTTGGAAAGTTGTGAGGGGCAAGTGGATGAAATGTTTGTGGATGAGCCTTTTGACTCAGTGGGCCAAAGGGCCTGTTTCCACATTTATCTCCAAAATCATTTTTTTTTTTTTTTTTAAACTGCTTTAATAATGGAAGTGCTTTTAGAGCCCTAAGTCCACAAACACCAATGATGGGCCTCATCCCACATTCAAATCAAAGGGAAAATTGTTAGGAGAGGGAAGGAAGAAATCGAGCTCCACTTTCTTCTGAACTTTCTGTTGCGTTTTCAAAGCTCTTACTTCTGTGGGTCAAATTCATCAAAGCAATAGTGTAATATCTATAAATTCTTAATGAAATCAATAGTGTTGGCAGTGTTGAAGTACTGAGGTGAAGGAGTCTACTCTTACGGACATTTTTCAAACATCCCCAGCCATCAAAAAAATTGATGTCAACAAAACAAAATCTCTGCAGCAGAATTCAGTTATAGTTGCCAAACTTTCTGGATTGTTGAGGAGTTTCGCAGGAGTAAATTAGCAGAGCAACTGAGGAGATGAACCGACCTGTCATGTCTGTGACAATCACCTTCATCCAGGTCACGGACTGATGCAGCCTGGAAATACTTCTGCACACAATGAACCAGCCAGAATGATAAATGCCAGAGGTTTGAATCTACCCGTTACAGCGGCAGAGACCCAGGTTCGATCTTGACCGCGGGTGCTGCGCGTACGGAGTTTATACGGTCTCCCCGTGACCGCGTGGGTTTCCTTCGGATGCTCCGGTTTCCTCCCGCATCCCAAAGACGTGCAGGGTTATGGTTAAATTGGCCTCTGTTTATTGTCCCCAGTCTGCAGGATAGAACTAGTACATGGGTGATTGCTGGTCAGTGGGCTGAAGGGCCTGTTCCCATGCTGGATTTTTCAATCAATTCAATCAGTCACCATAGATAGACACAAAAAGCTGGAGTAACTCAGCAGGTCAGGCAGCAACTCTGGAGAAAATGAATAGGTCATATTTGGGGTCGAGACTTCTTCAGACCCGAAACGTCACCTTATTCCTTTTCTCCAGAGATGCTGCCTGACCCGTTGAGTTTCTCCAGTTTTTTCTGTCTATCTATGTTCTTCTAAATATTTTCAAGGAGTTTATATTTTTAATGTCTGTTAAAAAAATAAACTTATCACAAATGTTTTGCTTTCCGTTACAGCTGGAATTGTGTTTTGAGTTCTACTTTCCTAACTATGTAGGTACAAGATAAGAGCATTTACCTCTCATGCCTGTTTTATTAGCATTAGTAAAATCATGGCTGATTGCTAAACTTCTTCAATCTATCCACCTTATCTCTATATCTCTTAGTTCCCTATTGGCAAATATTCCACCTATCTTAAAGCTAAATGTTTTAACCGAGCAAATGTGAACTGCTTTTAGTTGGAGAAAGCTCCATAATTCTGCATTGAATGAGGAAAGTGCGGCACGGTGGTGCAGCGGTAGAGCTGCTGCTTTAGTGCCAGAGTCATAGAGTAATACAGTGTGGAAACAGGCCTTTCAGCCCACTTGCCCACACCGGCCAACATGTACCACCCACACTGGTCCCACCTGCCTGCGCTTGGTCCACATCACTCCAAACCTGCCCTATCCATGTACCTGTCTAACTGTTTCTTAAACGTTGGGATAGTCCCAGCCTCAACTACCTCCTCCGGCAGCTTGTTCCATACTCCCACCACCCGTTGTGTGAAACCCGGGTTCGATCCTGAGCTCGGCTGCTGCCTGTGCAGACTTTGTACGTTTTCCCTGTGACTATGTGGATTTCCTCCCGATGCTCCGGCTTCCTCCCACATTCAAAAGACATGGGAATTTTGTGTGGTGAATTGGGCCTCTGTAAATCATCCCTGGTGTGTCGGGAGTGGATTAGAAAATGGCGTACATCCCTCTAAACCTTTCGTTTAGATTTTAAACTATGAAGATCCAGCATGGAAACAGGCCCTTCGGCCCATCGAGTCTATGCCGTTCTGCGATCGCCCTCTACATTATTCAGTATTCAGTATTTACTTTAATGTCATTTTAACTGAGCACTTATATACACAGATGAAACGAAAAAAGTGTTTCTCAATCAGTTCCCGTCAGTGCAGTTAATAAAAACAGAATCAATACATATAGCTTTAAAAATTAAAATTACCATATCTAAAATAAGCCTAATAATTGAAATAAAAACAGACATTCAGACCGAACAGTGGCTTTGCTTTGACATTAGCCCACATACTAGCCTAACAGGGACAATTTAGTGATGTAAGGCAGCAACTTCCTGTTCCTATACCAATGCCTGCATGTGCTTCATACAGTATCTTCCCCCCATTTCATCCTTAAACCAAGGAACAGCGTTGGCTGCTGCATCGTTCTTCCGAGGCCTCACCTGTGCTTGGAAAAGGACACAAAACCTTCATCAATCTGTTCTCCCACCTCTCTCAATAACTTGGGCTGGACCCTGGGCATTGAACCATTTTAATGATTCTCAGCACCTTGGTCTTAAACTGCACTGGCATATTAGTATACCCCACGCCCATCTCACTGTACTCCATCAACTTCTCCTACAAAGTATTCATTTGGTACCTCACCTACATCCTCCAAGCATAAATCCCGTCCTCTATCATTGAGTGTTCCCACTCTCTCCCTAGTTACCTTCTTGCTATTAATGTACGCATGAAATGCCGGATTCTCAATAATCTGACTTGCCAGAGATATTGCATGTTCCAAAAGGGCCCAAAGCACTGGAGTAACTCAGCGGGTCAGGCAGCATCTAAGGAGAAGATGGATAGGTGACATTCCCCCACCAGGAAGGTCTTGAGGTCCTCTGGTTCTTTGTTTAAGGGTCTGAAGAAGGATCTTGACCCAGAATGTCACCTATCCATGTTCTCCAGAGATGCTGCCTGACCCGCTGAGTTACTCCAGGCACGTGTGTCCTTTAGTGTAAACCAGCATCTGCAGTTCCTTGTTTCTACATTTCTTGGCACCTTTTTGCCCTCCTAATTCCCTGCCTGAGTTTCCTGTTTTCATCACATTCCTCAAAAGCCCTGTCCAATTTAATCTTCATAAACCTTATACATGCTTCCTTTTTCTGTTTGTAAGTCGTAACAGCCAAGGGTCTGCTGGCGATGACTATCTAACATTGTGTATCAACCTCTAGAATATTGTAGCAACAAGGAACTGCAGATGCTGGTTTACAAGAAAAGACACAAAGTGCTGGAGTAACTCAGCAGGTGAGGCAGCATCACTGGAGAACATGAATTGGTGACTTTGTGGGTCAGGCCCCTTCTTCAGACTGATTGGATTTGGGGAGAAAGCTGGAAAAGAGGTGGGGGAAAGCCAAGCAAGGACACAAAGTGCTGGAGTAACTCAGCGGGTCAGGCAGCATCTCTGGAAAACATGGATAGGTGACGTTTCGGGTCGGGACTCTCCTCACTGTCACACTGTCCCGATCAGCCGGAGGAAAGGTCCCAACTTGAAATGCCCTTATCCATATTCTCTAGAGGTGCTGCCTGACTTGCTGAGTTACTCCGGCACTTTGTGCTTTTTTTTTAGAACGCTGTATGTTTATTCACAGAAGCAATAAACACAGAGAAATTAATTGCAGGTCAGTGATGCTAAGCTTGAAATATTGTAAGATTTAGTGACTTCAATGGAACTACATGTTAGGAGCTGAAATGCTCAGATGCTCCAATATTGTGCCTTTAGCATTGTCGATTCAAGGACTAAAGTCTCCTCCAGAAAGCCAGTTGTCTCTTGATGCTTTTGTTCACCTTGATAACTTGGCCTATGCAAGTGCTGAAGGATTGTCTCTTGAAAGAAACCGTTTATGACAACCATGGCTCTTTTACATCCACTGAATTAACAGTAATATATACATATTTTTGAAAAATAAATTTAATTCAGAATAAAAATCTATATAAAATCAAAAGCTGTGCAAAAACTCTTCACATATTCTCGGCATCTACATGTGGAAACACGGACCTGCAGATGCTGACTTATACCAAAGATAGACACAAAAGTGCTGGTGTAACCCAGCGGGTCAAGCAGCACCTCTGGAGAAAAAGCTACTCCAGCACTTTGTACCAATCTCAACCCTTCAGCACACCGAGTCCAGGCTGACCTTCATCACCAGTTCACACTAGTTCAATGCTCTCCTACTTTCACATCCGCTCCCTGCACAACACAGGGGGGCAATTCTTACAGAGGCCAATTAACCCCTCAGACCCGCAAGTCTTTGGGACGGGGGAGGAATCCGAAGGTCCCGGACAAAAATCACGTGGTCACAGGATGAACGTCCAAACTGCACAGAGACTGCACCCGAGTTCAGGACCCAAGCGGGATCCCTGGTGCTGTGAGGCAAAGAGCTCTTCCAACTGCGCCTCTGTGCCTTCCTAAAGAGATAGTTTAAATACAGCTCCTGATTAGAAGGTCCAGACCTGTAACTACAAGAAAGCATTATATACTGGAAATCCTGGGAAAGGCATGTTAAACCAGCCATGACGGGCCTTAGTAAGTTTCACAGCTCACCACTACGCATAGGATATTAAATGCTAAGCAATACACTTTAAATAATCAACATTGTAATATGTCTACATATACAAATTCTCCTATTGTGGACTGTGCTGAGGAACACAGGTCATGGGTTTGGGTCATACTCAGAGTCATGCAGCACGGAAACAGGCTTTCGGCCTAACTCATCCATTCCAACCAAGATGTCCCATCGAAACTAGTCCATTTGCCTGCATTTTGCCCATGTCCATCCAAACCTTTCCGATCCCTCAAGGGTAGAAACAAAGAACTACAGATGCTGGTTAATACACAAATGTACACAAAATGCTGGAGTAAGTGAGCAGGTCAAGCAACGTCTCTGGAGAACATGGATAGGTGGCATTTCGGATCGAGACCATCAATAGTCTTGAGAAATGGATACCTGAGAGGAACGAGCCTGAACAGCCTATGTTCCTGAATTTCTGCCAAGATTTTTTTATTTGCAGTCATTATTTCAGGCCGAAGTTGTCCACGCAGTCAATAAGTCACAGTAAGAATGATCAATGTAAACAGGCCTTGGTAACACTGTCGTTCCAAGCTAGGGTCAATAGGTGGCATAATGGCTCTACCTCGAACGATACCACTCTAGTTATGGACGGACACTGCGATATATCACGCACAGTCTTCTCAAGTTAGCCTTCGTGTTGTTGCTGTGCCATTTTCTTTGGCCAGAAATTTGTACGACAAGAATTTAGAGTTTCCTCTCCGATATTTGGAAGGACATGACATGTAATTTCTGGCACGCGCATTGCAAAATTCCCGGGGTGCTCACGGGCTTGAATGTGAGAAATGAGGCAGCTTCCAATGTCACACTGTGTGGCCCTTTGTGTTGCTCTTGCCTTTTCTGATGCTTCATAATTTCTATGACTGAAGTATGGATGAAAACCCTGCACGACGAGAGGCCCATTTAACATTACCCACGACGCCACGATTAGTCAACGCCTTCACTATCAGCTGCGAGCGTTAAAATAAAACACTTTATTATTCTTCAGCATCTAATATTACACGCAAGTGAATCTCTTCGTGATGCTGGAACATAAGCAGTTGTCAAAATAACTCAATTATACTTTATTGGGTTTCTCATCTTACTGAGAGAGCATTAATTTGGAATAAATAATAAATGAATAAAGGAATAAAGATGTATTTTTTAAATGCATTTTAAAAGTCATAATGCCCGCATCGCTTCAACCAACCAGGGCGTATCGATTATTACGGAACTCGCTCAAGATTAGTTTAATTTATTCAATATCTAATTTATTTTCAGTGTCTTTCTCCAAAGTTCCTCGGTAGGCCTTTGTCTCCATTGTGGGGGTATGTTTACCCATTGCAATAGAGTCATAGAGGGTCATGCGATGCAGAATAGGGCCCTTTGGCCCAACACATCCATGTTATCCCATCTAAGTAAGTCCCTTTTCATCTATTCATAAACAGAGCTATTCAGCCCTACGAGTCTACATCACCATCCAATCATGGCTGATCTACCTTTCCCTCTCAACCCCATTCTCCTGCCTTCTCCACAGAACTATTGACACCCATACCAATCAAGAACCTGCCAATATCTGCTTTAACTTGGCCTCCACAGCCATCTGTGGTAATGATTTCAACCACCCTCTGGCTAAAGAAATTCCTGTTCTTCTTTTTTCTCAATGTACATCCTTTTATCTTGTCTATATTTGGCCCATTTCCCTCTAAACCTTTCCTATCCATGTACCTGTTCAAGTGACCTCTTAATCTTGTTGTAGTACCTGGTGTAGTAGCCTCAACTACGTTTTGGGTCGAGACCCTTCTTCTTGACAGCATCTGCAGTTCCTTCCGACACATCACCCCTCAACCTCCTGCGCTCCAAGACCTAATAGTTCCCTGGAAGCTAATTTCTGAGTCGCAAAGATTTTTGCTGTCCTCGTTTTGAAAACTCAAATAGCTGCCTTCCTGTTATCTCATCCTCATCCAGCCCCTGCCCACGACATTGCAGAAACATGATTCTCACTCAGACAATTTACAAGCCGGCTGTCTGAACGAGGAACAGGCCAGCCAGGGAGATAAAGAGCTTGGCAGTTCTGAGGTCTCGGGAAAATGAACCAGCTTGGTACCACAGTGCACATTTACCATCTATTTTACAGACAGTCGGACCAATGCATTATCGGGAAGTTCATACGTTGCACTATCTCATCATCTCTGGCCGTGGCAAGGAAATGATACAGATGCCACCTTGTCATTGGCAATGAATAAGTTAAATCCCTGGAATTTACTTTAAAAAGAATCTATTAGGAAGTTTGGCTCTGGGGTTATGACGTGCCAGTGACTGACATCAACCTTTGTGATTGAATATGTAGTAATTGACTAGAGGTTAAATATTTAATCCTGATGGTGAGATTGGAAGAAAATTGGGGTCACTCTCTCTGGACCTCGAGCTGTAAAGATAAAATGTGGGATTCACCGAGCCTGCATTCCAACAGTTTTTACTCGAGTAGTATTCAAATTCTGGCAGTAGTCCACCAAGCATGCTAAAAATAGTAATACTTTTTTCCAATGTACCGTGACTTTTAAAACATGCTAGAACATAAACTTAAATGCAGCTGAACGGCGCTGTTAAGTAAACTCCCAAATTGCCGAATTGTTCTTTTCCCCGTGTTACATTGGTACTTCCCCCCCATCAATTCAGCACAACCAGCGTGGCATGGTGATGCAGCGGTAGAGTTGCTGCCTTACAGCTCCAGAGACCAGGATTCAATCCCGACTATGGGTGTTGTCTACAAGGAGTTTGTATGTTCTCCCCGGGAAATTAGAAATGCGTGCAACAAAGGTAAAACAGTTATAATGGGTGACTTCAATCTACATATAGATTGGGTGAATCAAATTGGCAGGGGTGCTGAGGAAGAGGATTTCTTGGAATGTATGCGGGATAGTTTACTAAACCAACATGTAGAGGAACCAACAAGAGAGCAGGCTATTCTGGACTGGGTATAGAGTAATGAGGAAGGGTTAGTTAGCAGTCTTGTTGTGCGTGGCCCCTTGGGCAAAAGTGACCATAATATGGTTGAGTTCTTCATTAGGATGAAGAGTGACATTGTTAATTAGCCAGAAAAAGCAGCCTACCAGAGGACTGGGAGAAATTCAGAGTCCAGCAGAGGAGGACAAAGGACTTAATTATGAAAGGGAAAATAGATTATGAAAGAAAACTGGCAGGGAACATAAAAACTGACTGCAAGAGTTTTTATAGATATGTGAAGAGAAAGAGATTAGTTAAAACAAATGTAGGTCCCTTGCAGTCAGAAACAGGTGAATTGATCATGGGGAACAAGGACATGGCAGACCAATTGAATAACTACTTTGGTTCCATCTTCACTAAGGAAGACATAAATAATCTGCCGGAAATAGCAGGGGACCGCGGGTCAAATGAGATGGAGGAACTAAGTGAAATCCAATTAGCCGGGAAGTGGTGTTAGGTAAACTGAAGGGATTAAAGGCCGATAAATCCCCAGGGCCAGATAGGTTGCATCCCAGAGTACTTAAGGAAGTAGCCCAAGAAATAGTGGATGCATTAGTGATAATTTTTCAAAAGTCTTTAGATTCTGGAGTAGTTCCTGAGGATTGGAGGGTAGCTAATGTAACTTTTTAAAAAGGGAGGGAGAGAGAAAATGGGGAATTACAGACCAGTTAGTCTAACATCGGTAGTGGGGAAACTGCTAGAGTCAGTTATTAAAGATGGGATAGCAACACATTTGGAAAGTAGTGAAATCATTGGACAAAGTCAGCATGGATTTACAAAAGGTAAATCATGTCTGACGAATCTTATAGAATTTTTCGAGGATGTAACTAGTAGCGTGGATAAGGGAGAACCAGTGGATGTGTTATATCTGGACATTCAGAAGGCTTTCGACAAGGTCCCACATAAGAGATTAGTATACAAACTCAAAGCACATGGTATTGGGGGTTCAGTATTGATGTGGATAGAGAACTGGCTGGCAAACAGGAAGCAAAGAGTAGGAGTAAACGGTTTCTTTTCACAATGGCAGGCAGTGACTAGTGGGCTACCGCAAGGCTCAGTGCTGGGACCCCAGCTATTTACAATATATATTATTGATTTGGGTGAGGGAATTGAATGCAACATCTCCAAGTTTGCGGATGACACGAAGCTGGGGGGCAGTGTTAGCTGTGAGGAGGATGCTAGGAGGCTGCAAGGTGAATTGGATAGGCTGGGTGAGTGGACAAATGCATGGCAGATGCAGTATAATGTGGATAAATGTGAGGTTATCCACTTTGGTGGCAAAAACAGGAAAGTAGACTATTATCTAAATGGTGGCCGATTAGGAAAAGGGGAGATGCAACGAGATCTGGGTGTCATGGTACACCAGTCATTGAAAGTAGGCATGCCGGTGCAGCAGGCAGTGAAGAAAGTGAATGGTATGTTAGCATTCAAAGCAAAAGGATTTGAGTATAGGAGCAGGGAGGTTCTACTGCAGTTGTACAGGGTCTTGGTGAGACTACACCTGGAGTATTGCGTACAGTTTTGGTCTCCAAATCTGAGGAAAGACATTCTTGCCATAGAGGGAGTACAGAGAAGGTTCACCAGACTGATTCCTGGGATTTCAGGACTTTCATATGAAGAAAGACTGGATAGACTCGGCTTGTACGAGCTAGAATTTAGGAGATTGAGGGGGGATCTTATAGAAACTTACAAAATTCTTAAGGGGTTGGACAGGCTAGATGCAGGAGAATTGTTCCCGATGTTGGGGAAGTCCAGGACAAGGGGTCACAGTTTAAGGATAAAAGGGAAATCCTTTCGGACCGAGATGAGAAAAACATTTTTCACACAGAGAGTGGTGAATCTCTGGAACTCTCTGCCAGAGAAGGTAGTTGAGGCCAGTTCATTGGCTATATTTAAGAGGGAGTTAGATGTGGCCCTTGTGGCTAAAGGGATCAGGGGGTATGGAGAGAAGACAGGTACAGGATACTGAGTTGGATAATCAGCCATGATCATTTAATGGCGGTGTAAACTCGAAGGGCCGAATGGCCTCCTCCTGCACCTATTTTCTATGTTTCTATGATTCTATGACGTGTGTGGGTTTCCTACGAGATTTTCGGTTTCCTCCCACACTCCAAAGACGTACAGGTTTGTTGGTTAATAGACTTGGTATAAAATGGAAAAAAAAATTCCCCAGTGTAGGATAGTGTTAATGTGCGGGGATCGCTGGTTGGCACAGACTCGGTGGGATGAAGGGCCTGTTTCCGCGCTGTATCTTTAAACTAAACTAAACTAAACTGAATGGATCCAGTAAGTACACACAAAGTGCTGGAGTAACTCAGCGGGTCAGGCAGCATCTCTGGAGAAAAGGAATAGGTGACATTTCAGGTCGAGACCCTTCTTCAGACTCTGAGATGGGGAAGAAGACCTGAATGTCACCTACCCCTTTTCCCCAGAGATGCTGCCCGACCCGCTGAATTACTCCAGCATTTTGTGTCTATCTTCAGTGTAAACCAGCATCTGCAGTTCCTCCCTGCACGTAAATGGATCCCGTGTCAATGTGTGGTTAAATAATTGTGAAATAGGGGGTCATTGGGGCGGCTGTGCCCCGTCCCAAATCCATTCTCCGTGAAAAATATTTCCAACCTCTGAAGTATTACGCAGATTAAATCTCTGCTGGAGATGCTAAACTGTCGGCTTTTGAAAACCTTTCCACTTAAACCCTTTTAGATTTTCTGCATTATGCTCAAAAGGTGCCGAGGTCTTTGGAGATAAAAGGATACGTCTCGCTCCAATGGCCACGTGCTAACTGAGTCAGAATCCGCACCACGAGTTAATGGATCCTGGGTTGAACGCAGCAATTGGGCTTCATTGTGGTAATGTTACAGGTTCAGCCCAGAATTCAGATATTAATATACCCATGATACCAAATGGATAAAGTAGTTTAGTTCAGTCCAGCAGTTTACTTAAGACTTTAGAGATACAGTGTATAAACAGGCCCTTCAGCCCACCGAGTCCGCGCCAACCAGCAATCATCCCGTGCACTAACCTGCACACACAAGGGACAATTTATAATTTACCAAAGCCAATTAACCTACAAACCGGTACGTCTTTGGAGTGTGGGGGGGAAACCAGGGCAGCTGGAGAACATGCACGTGGTCACGGGGAGAATGTACCAGCTCCGTACAGACAGCACCTAGAGTCAGGATCGAACCCGGGTTGTTGTGAGGCAGCAACTCTACAGCTGCGCCACTGTGCCACTCACATGGAGCATGGGGCATACAGTATGGAAACAGACCCTTCAACCCCTCGATGTCCACACGGACCATCGATCACCCGTTCACGCTAGTTCTGTGTTATCCCACTTTCTCATCCACTCCTTACACGATTCACAGAGGCCAATTAATCTACAAACCTGCACGTCTTTGGGATGAAGGGGGGGAAACCGGAGTACCCGGAGAAAAAACACACGTGGTCACAGGGAGAATGTGCAAACACAACACAGATAACACCCGAGGTCAAGATTGAACCCAGGTCTCTAGCGCCATTGTGCCATTCTTAGTTTACGTAAATTTCAGACACACGCACTTGCGCTCGTCACCAGAACGAATGCATTGGGTCAAAAAACTAGTACAGCACCTCCTTCTGGATAGAGTGGATGTGGAGAGGATGTTTCCACTAGTGGGAGATTCTAGGACTAGAGGTCATGGCCTCAGAATTAAAGGACGTTCTTTTAGGAAGGAGATGAGGAGACATTTCTTCAGTGGTGAATCTGTGGAATTCTTTGCCACAGAAGGCTGTGGAGGCCAAGTCAATTATATTTTTAAGGCAGAGATAGATAGATTCTTGATTAGTACAGGTGTCAGAGGTTATGGGGAGAAGGCAGGGGAATGTGGTTAGGAGAAAGAGATAGATCAGCCATGATTGAATGTCGGAGTAGACTTGATGGGCTGAATGGCCTAATGCTACTCCTATTGTTTATGACCTTGTGATCTTATGTAAAGGAGTAAATTAATAAACCAACACAGGGCTTTTAAACATGCAGAGAGGGCGCCGATTTATAAATGAAAATGGTCTTTGATGAAGAGCCACAAAAAAGTTTTGGACCAGAAAGAAAAATGTACAAGCGAGAAGCAGACTTGGCTCAAGGGAGCAGGCTGTCTTTGTCACTCCTTTCTAAGATTGGAAGCAGGCAGCCTACATCTTTTCAACTGTGTGTCAAAGAGCAATCAATCAGGGTCCTGTCTGTCTGCCTTTTGAATTCAGTGAAGCTTTGGATACTGACGGTAAGGTACATTAAAGCAAAATACCAATTTAAAATAGTATTGTGTCGTCTCCAATTGCAATACTTTTAATATGCATTGCTTTTGTGGTTTGAAGGAAGACAGCTATATGTCAATCTGATGGAGATAAAGCAAAGAACAACGTTTATTGAAAATCTTTTGTTTATATGAAAGCTTGTTCTAATATTAGGCAAAGAACACAAGCCCATTGTAGCACTGGACACTTATTCACATCTTTGATTGATTTGATTGAAAGATACAGCCAGTCCACGTCGACCAGCGACTCCCTGTGCACTCACATAGTTTAGTTTAGAGATACAGTGTGGAAACAGGCCCTTCAGCCCACCGAATCCTCACCGACTAGCGATCACCGCACAACAACACTACCTTACACACACTTGGGAAAATGTTTACATTCACACCAGCCATTTAACCTACAAACATGTACATCCTTGGAGTGTGGGAGGAAACCAGAGCACCCGGAGAAAACCCACGCAGGTCAAGGAGAGAACATACAAACTCCGTACAGGCAGCACCCATGGTCAGGATCGAACCATGGTCTCTGGCACTGTGAGGCAGCAACTCTACCTCTGCGCCACCGTGCAGCCCACTAACTATCCGTGGTTAACTATGGCAGCCTTGTGTGCACCGTGCTTTAAATTAAGTTGAGAGTCAGCCCTTGTTTCCTTGATGCTCCTGTCTTGGGATAACACAATACTATTTAAAGCTCCACTCAAACCCACTACAGAGCAGTCAAGCTGAAATATTACCATTGTTTCTCTGTGGGCAGGTGATGTCTGAGCTGCTGAATTGAATGTCTCCTCCCTTCTCTGCCTTCATTTCTGCATTTCTATAGATCTCACAGCGCTAGACACCTGGGTTCGATCCTGACCTCGGGTGCCGTCTCTGTGGAGTTTGCACGTTCTCCCTGTGACCCGCGTGGGTTTCCTCCAGGTGCTCCGGTTTCCTCCCACATTTCAAAGATATGCAGGTTAATTGTTTTTTTTTTTTTTAATTGCCCCTTGTGTGTAGGAGTGTATACTGTGAAGGCTAGCTCATGGAAACAGGCCATTTGGCCCACTGAGTCGATGTTGACCATCGATCACCCATCCACACCCGTTCTATATGATCCCACTTTTGCATACACTCCTTACGCACGAGAAACAATTTACAGAGGGCCATTGAACCTACAAACCTGCGCGACTTTGGCATGTGGGAGGAAACTGGAGCACCAGGAGACGACCAACGTGGTCATAGGGAGAACGTGCTAACCCACACAAACAGCACCCGAGTTCAGGATCAAACCCAGGTCACTGGCACTGTAAGGCAGCAACTCTACAATATAACTCTAAACAGTGTCTACGATGGAGTTTCAAATCCTCTCTAAAATAGGATTTTATTTTTATAATCCTTCCAACAAAGGATCTTTCAAAGCAAACTTGAAAGGACTAAAAAGGAGATAATTTGCGACACGTTGAGGCGAGGCAGGGGGAGTGGAATTAGCTGGAAAGTTGCATTGAGTTGACGTGTTCTGTAGTCCAATTGGCCCGCTTTATGCAATATGCTTTCTGGGATTCTGATTGGCAATTTAATGTATGTAATAGTTGTAAAATTATCAGATGTGTCTTCAAGTGTTCTAAATTTCTTGTTAACTTGTCAGTTTCTTTTAAGTTTTTATAAGTTTTTTTTATGTTCTTGCATGTCTTTGATTGCCTCAGAAATGTTCTGGAGATTTCACGTTACTTTAATGCTTTGGCAGGGCTCAGCTAAATTTATAACTTGGAGGAGCAGAATTAGGCAATTTGACCCATGGAGTCTACTCCGCCATTCAATCATGGCTGATCTATCTTTCCATCTCAACCCCCATCCTCTAGCCTTCTCCCTGTAACCCTTGACCCCCTTACTAATCAATAATCTATCAATCTCTGCCTTAAAAACACCCAATGACTTGGCCTCCACAGCCATCTGTGGCAATGAATTTTTACAAATTCACCTTCAAGTTCCTCCTCATATTCAATCTAAAGGTATGCCCTTTTATCCTGAAGCTATGCCCCCCTCTGGTCCTCGATGCTCGAACCTTTGGAAACATCCTCTCCACATCCACTCTATCCTGGCCTTCCTTTGTTCGGTAAGTTTCAATGAGATACCCCCTCATCCTTCTAAACTCCAGCGAGCAGAGGCCCAGTGCCGACAAACATATAATCATCACACGTTAATCCAATCATCTCCAGGATCATTCTCATAAACCCGCTCTGGACCCTCTCTAACCTCAGTACATTCTTCCTCAGATCGTGGCGCAGCGGTAGAGTTGCTGCCTTACAGCGAATGCAGCGCTGGAGACTCTGGTTCGATCCAGACTACGGGTGCTGTCTGTACGGAGTTTTACGTTCTCCCTGTGAACTGCGTGGGTTTTCTCCGAGATCTTTGGTTTCCTCCAACGCTCCAAAGACATGCAGGTTTGTAGGTTAATTGGCTTGGTAAATGTAAAAATTGTCTCTAGTGGGTGTAGGATAGTGTTGATGTGCGGGCATCGCTGGTCGGCGCGGACCTGGTGGGCCGAAGGGCCTGTTTCTGTGCTGTATCTTAAACTAAACTAAACTGCTCACAATACACCAAATATGGTCTGACCAGTGCCTTATAAAGCCTCAGCATTACCACCCTGCTTTTATATTCTAGTCCTCTCGAAATGAATGCGAAAATTGTCGGTCAATATTCTCTCTCCCGTACACCTGTAAACGTTCTAGAGAGTATATGTCGATGCACCAAATCTCCTCAATCTGTAAAGGTGGTGGATAGATGGAACTACAGCTACAGGGTGAGTAGCAAGATGGAACTCCAGGTTACAGCAACCTAGAAAACATTGAAACAGATGAATGCAGAGATAACAAATAGATGGACATGGGGTTTTAGTCTGAGGAAGGGTCTCGACCCGAAAGGTCACCCATTCCTTTTTCTCCAGAGATGCTGCCTGACCCGTTGAGTTACTCCAGCACTTGTGTCTATTTACAGGATCCATTTAGTTTAGTTTAGAGATATAGCGTTGAATTTAGTAACAGGTGAACAGAGAAAGAGTTAATAGTGAGGTGGTGATGTTACAGGAGAGACAGTAGAGAGACTCAAAATCACAGAGCATCATGCATCATGGAAACAGGCCCTTCCGCCCACCTTATCCACACCAACCAAGCTTCCCCATCTAAGCCAGTCCTATTTACCTGCCTTTCTCCCTCTAAACATTTCCTCTCCACGATAGACACAAAGTGCTGGAGTAACTCTGTGAGTCAGGCAGCATCTCTGTAGAAAAAGGATGGGTAACGTTTCGGATCGGGACCCTTCTTCAGACCGACTCTTTCACGACCCGAAACATCACGCATCCTTTTTCTCTGGAGATGCTGCCTGACCCACTGAGTCAATCCAGACCTCTGTGTCTATCTTCGGTATAAAGCTGCATCTGCAATTCCTTTCCACACATTTTCCTATCAATGTACTCATTCAAATGGTTTTTATAGGAATATAAACATCCCCTCATCAACTGTTCGATAGTAAATGTTGTGGAGAATGTTAATCTGTTGGAAGTGTTTAATCACTTGAGTTCAGGGGATTGAATGTGTGACCAACTGAGTGTGTAACATGATATAGTAATTCTCTATAAAGGGAATCAATTTACTCTGATGGGAAATACAGACTGAAAGGCATAAACTTAAAATTAATGCTTGGCCATAACCAAAATTAAAAGATGGACTAAAGGTTTCACACAGAGTGGAGAGAAAGTAATATAAAGTTTAGGTTTAGGTTCACCATTGTCACATGTAGCGAGGTACAGTGAAAAGCTTTGTTTTGCCTGCTATCCAAACAGAACAGATGTACAATACACAAGTACATTTAGGGCGTTTAAGAGGGAACTGCAGATGCTGGAGAATCGAAGGTTACACAAAAAAGCTGGAGAAACTCAGCGGGTGCAGCAGCATCTATGGAGCGAAGGAAATAGGCAACGTTTCGGGCCGAAACCCTTCTACATTTAGGGCGGCAGTGTGGTGCCAAGCTAGAGTTGCTGCCTTACAACGCCAGAGACCCAGGTTCGAACCTGACTGCGGGTGCTGCCTGTACGGAGTTTGAACGTTCTCCCTGCGACTGTGTGGGATTCCTCCGGGTGCTCCGTTTTCCTCCCACACTCCAAAGACGTGCAGGTTTGTAGGTTTATCGGTAAAATTGTAAATTGTCCCTAGTGTAGGATGGTGCGAATGCACCAGGGGATTGCTGGTCGACGTGGACCCGGTGGGTCGAAGGGCCAGTTTCCATACTATTTATTTCTAAAATCTCTAAATCCAATCAAGTCAAACTGAAGTCCAATAGACAGAGCAAAGGTGTGGTTTGTAGTTACCTGGGACTCGGTTGAAATTTTCAAGCACTGAATGGGCAATTTTTTATTTGACCAAGTTATGAGGGATTGACTCAAAGGGCAGTGCAATGAGCGCAGTCAGTGGTAGAACAGGGTTTACCTGCTCCTGTTCCAAGCCGACTCTTGCCCAGAGTGGGGGAATCGAGTATCAGAGGTTATTATAGTTTTAGAGATACAGCGCGGGAACGGCCCTTCAGCCCACCGGGTCCGCGCCGACCAGCCATCCCCGCACATTAACACTATCCTACACCCACTACGGACAATTTTTACATTTACCAAGCCAATTAACATTTTTGAAGTTTGGGAGGAAACCGAAGATTTCGGAGAAAACCCACGCAGGTCACGGGGAGAATGTACAAACTCTGTACAGACTCTGTACAGTACCCGTAGTCGGGATTGAACCTGGGTCTCTGGTGCTGAATTCGCTGTAAGGCATCAACTCTACCGCTGGGCCACCGTGATGGCATTGGTTTCAGGAGTAGTTTAGTTTAGTTTGGTTTAGTTTAGTTGAGAGATACAGTACAGAAGCAGGCCCTTTGGCCCACCGATCCACGCCGCCCAATGATTTCCGCACACTAACACCATCCTACACACACTAGGGACTGTCCCGACTAGGAACAATTTACGATTTTACCAAGCTAATTAGTCTACAAACCTGTACGTCTTTGCAGTGTGGGAGGAGACTCCAGAGAAAATCCCATGCAGATCACGGGGAGAATATATAAACTCCGTACAGACAAGCACCCGTTGTCAGGATCGAACCCAGGACTCCGGCACAGTGAGGCGGCAACTCTACCGCTGCGTCACCGCGCTGCCCTGCCGTGAACGGGGGAAGATTTAAAAGGAATCTGAGGGGTAACTTTTTCATGCAAAGGGCGGTGGGCGTATGGAACGAGCTGCCGGAGAAGGTATTTAAGAAGGAACTGCAGATGCTGGAAAATCGAAGGTACACAAAAATGCTGGAGAAACTCAACGGATGCAGCAGTATCTATGGAGCGAAGGAAATAGGCAACGTTTCGGCCCAAAACGTTGCCTATTTCCTTCGCTCCATAGATGCTGCTGTACCCGCTGAGTTTCTCCAGCATTTTTGTGTACCTGCCGGAGAAGGTCGTTGAGTCTGGGACCATTGGAACATTTAAGAAGCAATTAGACAGGTACATGTATAGGCGGGTTTGGAGGAATACAGGCCAAACGCAGGCAAATGGGAGAAGTGTAAACGGGGCATGTTGGTCGGTGTGAGCAAGCTGGGCTGAGGGGCCTGTTTCCACACCGTATCACTCTAGACTATGACGATGACTGTGAGATTTTGTTGCCCATAGAATTATTAAATAAGCATTGGAGGGAAACTGAACAAAAAAGATAAACCGTTGAGTATAAATGACAAATGGCTACTTGTGACATTCCTTGTTATTCAATCTCGAGGTACTGCTGATATTCATAAATAGGTTAAACTTGGCTGGTTTATGACACTTTAATGGCCATTCAATGAAACTGAAGCCCAGAGAGTCCTTGCCAATTATCCATTACCAGCCACGCCGTGCAATTTGGATCTGGCGGCTTTAATGAGGATTGTAAAGAATATATAAACTTTGGGTTTTATTTCCACCTTTTCAACTTTTACCTTTTGCCCATTAAAAATACATAAAGGCTCAGCCAATAGATATAGGTGGCAGTTAGTTTGACCAGTATAGTTGTGTGGTTGTAACGGGTATAGCTTGGACCCAATAGCAGCACAGAATCAGGCAGGTATAATTGGTCATGAACTTTATTACGATACTGTAACACAGAGTAGTAACACAGGAATGGGTACACCGTACTCACACAGAGGCTCAGGATTGAGCGAGGGTTCCGAAGAGGGGCAGGCAGGAGACGTAGTCGGTGTAGCGGAAGGTCCGGTAACCAGGAGATGCAACACACGATGCAAACAAACCAGCGAGGGACAGACGAAAGGAGAGTCGAAGCCAGGCAGGAAGTCGAGGAGCCGTTGCAGGGATACACCAAACAGCCCAGGAGAGAGGCAGACAGAAACCAGGAGGTACGGGACGAAGGCCGTGGTCGGGAACAGAAGGCAGAGGTGATATCCGGGAAGATGACAGGACGGAATGGTCAGGGGCAGGCAGGTTTGAATCCGTGTAGTCAGTCGGGAAATCGCTGGAGAGTCTTGCATGAATGCTGAGAACAATCTGGCACTGTGTGAACGGTGAGGAGAGTCTATATACCGGGTTAATTGGTGATCAGAGGCAACTGAGTGCAACAGGTGAGGAGAGTTGGGCTGATGAGAGGGGAGTGGCAGGCGAGGAGAAGGAGGGACCGGTGGAAAAGTACCGGGAGGGGAAGTGGATGAGAATGAGGAGAGGGCAGACTGTGACAGTGGCACGTGGACCAGAAGAGTCTAGTCACAATCCTCTCTTTAATCTTCCTTGGGTGAAGCTGGCTGAAGGGTGTTGAAGTCTGAAGAAGGGTCTTGACCCGAAACGTCGCCCATTCCTTCTCTCCCAGAGATGCTGCCTGTCCCGCCGAGATACTCCAGCATTTTGTGTCTTATCTTTGGAGGGTCTTGATCGGGTCTTTGATGTTGGCTTCACCTGGGAACATCCACAGCTTCTCCCCTGTCCCATCTCACCCCAGTTATAAGGTAATCCATCCCAGAAACAGGCCATTCGGCCCAACCTGTCAATGCCGACCAAGATGCCCCATCTATGCAAGTCCTACCTGCCCGCGTTTGGCCCAAATCCCTCCAAACCTTATTCATGTGCCTGTCCAAGTATTTATTAAATGCTGTTATAGTATCTGCCTCCACTACTCCCTCTGGCCGCCCTTTCCATACACGTACCACCCACTGCCTGAAAAAGTTGCCCCTCAGGTTGCTATTAAATCTTACTTTCCTCACTTTAAATGTATATCCTCTGGTTTGTGACTCCACTACCCTGGATAAAACACTCTGTGCTTTTGCCCTCTGTACTCCCATTATGATTTTATACACCTCTATAAGCTCACTCCTCAGTCTTCTGCACTCCATGGAATAAAGTGAGTAGGTAGGAACTGCAGATGTGGGTTTATACCGAAGATAGACACAAAGTGCTGGAGTAACTCAGCGGGTCAGGCTGCATCTCTGGAGAAAAGGAATAGGTGACATTTCGGGTCAGCACCCTTCTTCAAACTGTAGGAACGTCACCCAATAGACAATAGACAATAGGTGCAGGAGTAGGCAGTACAGCCCTTTAGCCAGCACCGCCATTCAATGTGATCATGGCTGATCATCCACAATCAGTACCCTGTTCCTGCCTTCTCCCCATATCCCCTGACTCCGCTATCTTCAAGAGCCCTATCTAGCTCTCTCTTGAAAGTTTCCAGAGAACTGGCCTCCACAGCCCTATGAGGCAGAGAATTCCATAGTCTCACAACTCTCGGTGTGAAAAAATGTTTCCTCATCTCCGTTCTAAATGGCTTACCCCTTATTCTTAAACTGTGGCCCCTAGTTCTGGACTCCCCCAACATCGGGACAGCATCTCTGGGGAACCTATTTGTTTGCTCCAGAGATGCTGTCGGACCCGCTGAGTTACTCCAGCATTTTGTGTCTATCTCCACAGAATTAAGTCCTGGCCTGCCCAAACTCTCCCTACACCTCAGCCCTGGCGTATAGTTGTTCTCTACTGGGGCACCAGAGACTGCCTCAAAGCTTCAGGATATAGATGGTAAGGTGTAGGGTCATAAGGTCAAAAGGTCATGCGATAGGAGTAGAATTAGGCCATTTGGCCCGTCAAGTGTTGGAGCAAACCACCACGAATCTTATTCAGGATATCCCGCAGTGAAGTTCTCGCAGATGAAAGCGCGGATTGACTGAGCAGAAAAGGGCATAAAGTGCTGGAGTAACTCAGTGGGTCAGGCGGCATCTCTGGAGAGCATGGACAGGTCGGGTAGCTTCCTCAGCTGAGAAGTTCTGGACAGTACACAAAGTCTTATCTCTCAGATGAAGAGAACAATTGGGCGAGGAAAAACATAAAATGCTGAGTAACTCAGCAGGTCAGCAACCCTTGCATCCCCTCGCTCTCCGCCCTTCCCACACCCCAGTCGTCGTGCTAGTTTCACTGTCATCCAGTTGAGTTTCGCTGTCTGCATAACTGATTATCACCTAGCCCACAGCCAACAATGGACCATTGTGGGCTCCACCTTACCTTGATCATCGTTGCTTTTTTGCATATCTTTCATTCATTTGTTCTATATCTCTCGTTCCCTTTCCCCCGAACTTCAGTCCGAAGAATGGTCTCGACCCGATACGTCACCCATCCTTTTTCTCCAGAGATGCTGCCTGACACGTTTGGGTTACTCCGGCATTTTGTGTCTGCCTTTGGTGCGAAACGGCATCTGCAGTTCCTTCCGAACAAGCTTGGTGGGGAAGGAGCTGAGCACCTACTGTATTGAACTGTGCTATCTATCAGTAAGCATTCGGGACTGGCAGAGATTAATGGCACACGGCTGCATTGTCGATAACTAATGGGATGGTTATTTTAATTCTTCTGACTCTACCCCAAAGCTTCCTTGCTTCATAAGAGACGAACGTAAATAGAAACAAAATAAGCAGAATTAAAATACTTGTCAACTTCACATCAGGTTAATAAATGAAAAGCTTTTATCTGTCTGACACAGTTTTAAGTTGCATTTTACAGTGATCGGACTGATAGCCTGGGTACATCATCTCTGCTAAGAGCTGTCCATAACGGAGACCGATTATATGTCCTCCGGGAGCTCACATTAACCCTCTCTATCCATTATAAGATACATTTCTACCAATAAATTAATTGCCGCTAATGTATTTTATGCATTTCTGACACTAATAGAATTGCAAAAAACAACCCTCTTTTTCTTTTAATATAGATGCCGTCACGATCCATTAGCCTTCACTCTCCAATACCCTAAACCCTGGGAATATACTAGGCAAGGGAAGTAATCAGTACAAAATCCAACCATTGATCCAGGAGGTGACTGAAGACATCACAGATTCAAATGCCATTACGCCAAAGTGTACCATTGAGTTCACAGAATTTGCAGGGAATAATTGACCAAGGGACTGCTCGGTATCACAGCGGACAAATTGATTGAGTAAACATCTTATTGAGCTATCTTTTAAAGAGCTGTTGGACACTGCGCCAATGGTCTGCTGGAAGAACGACACAGATCGTTCCCCTTTGTTACAGACCTCACTCATCACAGTCTATTATAGTTAACGCCACTGCCCCCCTGAAGAACAGATGATAAATGTCACGCAACAGGAGACGGTGCCTTCCCGGAAGGATTGTCGGTCGCGGGACCGGTAACCTGCCTGATGGTTCGGTCGACACCCCGGGAACCCACCCAAAGATTCGTCGGGACCCTGTGCGTAGGGGGAGAGGTGGAGCTAAAGATGTCCTGGTTGGGTTGCTCCTAGGCCTGGCCAAGCTGGCCATTCGCGGGTCATGGAGGTAGGCAGAAGAGGGCTGCCTGCCTCTTGTCCGGGATTACGTCCACGCCTGGGTGGTACTAGAGAGGGACTACACGTTGTTCACGGGCACCCTGGGGGATTTCCGGGACCGCTGGGCACCGCGGGGGGTTGGAATGTATCCATGACAAGGATTGTAATTTGTAGGAAGGAACTGCAGACGCTGGCTTAAAGTGAAGATAAGACCCAAATGCTGGAGTAACTCAGCGGGACAGGCAGCATCTCTGGAGAGAAGGAAAGGGTGACATTTCGGGTTTAAACCCTGAAGGGTCTTGACCCAAAACGTCACCCATTCCTTCTCTCCAAGGATTGTAATATAGTTGTTTAAGAATGTATTTGACATTCAAGAACATTTGTTTAGATCATTGGGTAATTTTGTATTATGGCGGTGGGTTTATTTGGTATTGTTTTGTGTTGTATAGATTATTCTTGCAATAATTGATTACAGTAACTTTTTGTAAAATAAAAGGGTTACCCGGGTTCGATCCTGATGGGTGCTGTCTGTATGGAGTTTGTACGTTCTCGCTGTGACCTGCGTGGGTTTTCTCCGGGTGCTCTGGTCTCCTCCCACATACCAAAGACGTGCAGGTTTGTAGGTTATTTGACTTCTGTAATGCCCCTGTCCCACTTAGGAAACCTGAACGGAAACCTCTGGAGACTTTGCGCCCCACCCAAGGTTTCCGTGCGGTACCCGGAGGTTGCAGGTGGTTGCCGGAGGTTGCGGGTAGTGGAAGCAGGTAGGGAGACTGACAAAAACCTCCGGGAACCGCACGGAAACCTTGGGTGGGGCGCAAAGTCTCCAGAAGTTTCCGTTCAGGTTTCCTAAGTGGGACAGGGGCATTAAAGTTGTTTCCAGTGTGCAGAATAGAACTCGTGCACGGGGATCGCTGGTGGTGGCTGACTCGATGGGCCAGTTTCCACGCTGTATCTCTAAACTAAACTAGTCCAAGGAAAGGTGAGAGTGAAACTCGGCCAAATTGCCTCAGTACCATTCTATCTCAGGCGGATGTTCTGTAATGACCCTGGTGGTCCAAAGGTTCTGTTTTGCTGGATTGCAACTTCAGCACAGTGGAATGAGTATCTGCAGGCATTTACCCAGACACAATGGGCAGCTGGTTGATAACTGGAAAGGTAAGGAAGAAGGTAGGTGGCAGATTGCTGGTGCAGGTGGCGGGTGGCACAGCTGGTAGAACTGCAGCCTTATGGTGCCAGAGTCCCGGGTTCAATCCTCACCTCGGATGCTCTCTGAGTGGAGTTTGCATGTTCGGTGTTGGGGCCGCAACTGGTTACCATATATATTAATGATTTGGAAGAGGGAATTAGGAGCAACACTAGCAAGTTTGCGGATGACACAAAGCTGGGTGGCAGAGTGAGCTGTGAAGAGGATGTTAGGAGGTTGCAGGGTGACCTGGACAGGTTGAGTGAGTGGGCAGATGCGTGGCAGATGCAGTATAACATAGATAAATGTGAGGTTATCCACTTTGGTGGCAAAAACAAGGGGGCAGATTATTATCTCAATGGGGTTAGGTTAGGTAAGGGGGAGGTGCAGCGAGACCTGGGCGTCCTTGTACACCGGTCACTGAAAGTTGGCTTACAGGTACAGCAGGCAGTGAAGAAAGCTAATGGAATATTGGCCTTCATAACAAGAGGATTTTAGTATTGGAGTAAAGAGGTTCTTCTGCAGTTGTATAGGGCTCTGGTGAGACCACATCTAGAGTATTGTGTACAGTTTTGGTCTCCTAATTTGAGGAAGGACAACCTTGTTATTGAGGTAGTGCAGCGTAGGTTTATGAGATTGATCCCTGAGATGGCGGGACTGTCATATGAGGAAAGATTGAAAAGACTAGGCTTGTATTGACTGGAGTTTAGAAGGATGAGGGGGAATCTTATAGAAACATATAAAATTATAAAAGAACTGGATAAGCTAGATGCAGGAAATGTTGGGCGAGTCCAGAACCAGGGGCTACCGTCTTAGAATAAAGGGGAGGTCATTTAAGACTGAGGTGAGAAAATACTTTTTCACCCAGAGAGTTGTGAATTTATGGAATTCCCTGCCACAGAGGGCAGTGGAGGCCAAGTCACTGGATGGATTTAATAAAGAGTTAGATAGAGTTCTAGGGGCTAGTGGAGTCAAGGGATATGGGAAGAAGGCAGGCACGGGTTATTGATACGGGACGATCAGCCATGATCACAATGAATGGCGGTGCTGGCTCGAAGCGCCGAATGGCCTCCTCCTGCACCTATTTTCTATGTTTCTATGTTCTTCCTGTGCTTACATGGGCTTCTTCTGGGTGCTCCAGTTTCCTCCCATATGCAAAGACATGCGTGTTTGTAGGTTAATTGGACTACATAGTTTTCTGCCAGTGTGTAGGGAGTGGGGGAGAAGGTGGGATAACATGGAACTAGCGTGAACGGGTGATCGATGGTCGGCATTTACTCCGTGGGCCGATTGGCCTGTTTCCATGCTGTATCTTTCCATCGGTTAAAACGATAGCCTGCATGTGAGGGAGACAGATCGCTGGAAATTCATGAGTTCCCTTCTGGGATCAATTGAGATGGCAATGTCATCTCTGTTCTGGAGAACCCTTCTTTAGACTGATTATAGGGGGTTTGGGGTGGACAAATACTGGAGAGGGAACCCTTCCCACCCCCTCCCCCACCACTACTATCAGTCTGAAGAAGGGTTCCCAACCCAAAACGTCACCTATCCTTTTTCTACAGAGATGCTGCCTGACGCACTGAGTTACTCCAGCACTTTGTGTCTATCTTCAATGTAAACCCGCATCTGAAGTTGTTTGTTTCCACACCGAGGGAGGTGATGTTTGATCATTATGCCATTCTGGGAGACATGGATTGTCTCCTGCTTGGTTGAACAATGAGTAATATTATATAAATGTATATTTATAAAATGGATTTGAAGAAATGGACAACATAACCACCATAAGGTCAAACCTCAAGGAATAATTGAATAATTATTTAAATGGATGTAATATACATGGGACCCATGAATTATAAGGAGACGCAAAAACCTGCAGACGCTGAAATCTTGAGTAAAACACAAAGTGCTGGAGGAACACAGCGGGTCAGGCAGCATCTGTGGAGGGAATGGACAGACGGCATTTCACATTGGGAACCTTCTTCAGGCTGATGGAAGTATAGAGGAGGAAGGTGGAAAAGAGAAGAAGGATTTCGACCCAAAATGGCGCCTGTCCATTCCCTCCACAGATGCTGCCTGACCCGCTGAGTCCCTCCAGCTGTCTGTTTTCTGAACTTAAATTACAAAGCTCCCCAGCACTGCAAAAAGATGCTCCTGTAACATAAAGTTTGAAAAAGAGTAAGAAAACTCTGGATAGCCATGGTATATAGCACATGGATATGCAAGGACCCGTTCAGGTAGATTAGAGTAACTTATCTTGGCATCATGTTCGGTACAGACATTATGGGCCGAAGGGCCTGTTGCTGAGATGTACATTTCTCTGTTCTATGTAAAATAAATCAGAAGAGAAACGGTTTATTGTTTGAAAACAACTAATTTATACAAGATGATGGTAAGGCAGTCAGAAGACGTTCCTGACCTGAATTGTCACATATCCATGTTCTCCAGAGATACTGCCTAACCCGCTGAGTCATTCCAGCACTTTTTTCCCTTTGGAGTATCATGTTCAGTTTTGGTCGCCCTGCTTTAAGGAGGACGTTGTTGAGCTGGAAAGAACGCAGAGAAGAGTTACGAGGATGTTGCCTGGATTTGAAGGGTTGAGCTATCGGGAGACGTTGGGAAGGCTAGGGTTGTATTCCTTGGAGCACAGGAGACTGCAATGTGATTTTATAGAGGTGTAAATTATTATGAAGGAATAGGTAGATTATTTTACCCAGAGCGGTGGAATCAAGCACCAGAGTGCATAGGTTTATAGTGAAAAGGGAAAAATTTAATAAGAACTCTGGGGCAACTTTTACATACATACATTATATGGGGATATGGAATGACCTGCCCGAGGAGGTAGTTGAGGCTGGTACAATAACAACATTTAAAAGACATTTGTACATCGATAGGGAAGGTTCAGAAGGACATGGGCCAAATGCAGGCAGGTGAGACTAATGTAGATGGGGCATCTTGGTCGGCATGTGCACGATGGGCTGAAGGGCCTGTTTTTGTGTTCGATGACAATTAGAATCTTATTAACAGAATGAAGATTTATTTGAGGCACTTTGGTTTTCATTTTAGTTTTAGTTTTAGAGATACAGCATGGAAACAGACCCTTCGGCCCACCAAGTCCTTGTCGACCAATGATCACCCATACACTAGTTAACAATGATCACTGTTTAAGAAGGAACTGCAGAGGCTGGAAAAAAAATCGAAGGTAGACAAAAATGCAGGAGGAACTCAGCGGGTGAGGCAGCGTCTAGGAGAGAAGAAATGGGCGACGTTACGGGTCGAGACCCTTCTTACGAATGTCGCCTATTTCTTCTCTCCATGGATGCTGGCTCACCCGCTGAGTTCCTCCAGCATTTTTGACAAGGATCACTGACACTTTGCAGGCATTAGAACCCTCAATTATTTTCCAGCTACTTTTACGAAGGCGCAACGGTAGATTTGCTGTCTTACAGCGCCAGAGATCCAGGTTCGATCCTGACTATGGGTGCTGTCTGTACGCGGTTTGTACGTTCGCCCTGTGACCTGCGTGGGTTTTCACCGGGATCTCCGGTTTCCTCCCACACTCCAAAGGTGTCCAGGTTTGTAGGTTAATTGGCTTCGGTAAAATTGTAAATTGGCCCTTGTGTGTGTTTAGGATGGTGTTTGTTGTGTGGGGATCGCTGGTTGGTGCGGACTCGTTGGACTGAAGGGTGTGTTTCCGCACTGTGTCTCTAAACTCAACTAAAGTAAACTAAAGGCATGGAAATTATTATTCGGGTGGGCAACAGTACAATGGCGCTCATTGTACATGAACTTATATCCAACGATGTTTTAAGCACAATTGCTCGACGGCTCCCAAGTGGCAGAACGTGTATAATATTTCCAGGGGTTAATTTAATATGTATTATTATATCCATTAAGCAAAATCTAATTACAATTACACTGCAGTAATTTTGATCTCTTTTTGATATTGCGAGAGAACATATCAAGTATTCTGCCATTCCTGAAGTCAGCATAGGAGTATCTGTGGCACGATAGTGAATGGGTAGCTCGCTGGTTAAGTTACAAGCATCACTGAACCAGAAACATGAACTCAAATTCCACTCTGGCAGTTGGGAAATTTATATTCTAGCTAGCAAATATATCTGGAACTAAAGCAAAAAACTAATATCAATAGATATAACCAAGAATAGACACAAAATGCTGGAGTAACTCAGCAGGTCAGGCAGCATCTCTTGAAAAAAGGAATAGGTGAGCTAGAGAGAGCTAGAGCTCTTGAAGGTAGCGGAGTCAGGGGATATGGGGAGAAGGCAGGAACGGGGTACTGATTGTGGATGATCAGCCATGATCACATTGAATGGCGGTGCTGGCTTGAAGGGTTGTATGACCTATTGTCTATTGTCTATTGTCTATTGTGACATTTCGGCTCGAGATCCTTCTTCAAATTCAGTCTGAAGAAGGGTCTCGAACTGAAACGTCACCTATCCCGTTTCCTCCAGAGATGCTGCCTGACCTGCTGAGTTGCTCCAGCACTTAGTGTCTATATTTGGTGTAAACCACAGTGTCTGTGTTGCATCTGTAGATCTTTCCAACACATGATAACCAAGAAACACGGTACAAAAACAAATCTGGTTCCCTGGTTTCCTTCGGGGAAAGAAATTTGCCCTCTGTTTCCAGGCGAGTCAAATGTGATTTCGATTAGTTTATTCCTTTAGAGATACAGTGCGGAAACAGGCCCTTCGGCCCACCAAGTCCATGCATGCTGACCAGCAATCATTCCATACACTAGTTATACCCTTCACATACAGTGACAATTTTGCAGAAGCCACTTGACGCACAAACCGACGCATCTTTGGAATGTGGGAGGAAAAACTTAAACTGCCGTTGAGTTCCAAGTGAACTATGAACTCTGAACTCTGAACTGAACTGCCTAGGTTGCTCGAGGGATTTTGGACTTTGTTATTGAACTCTGTGTTTTGTTAGTTTGTTCATTATATTATTTATTGAGTACTGTGTTTACAAGCCTGTTGTGCTGCTGCAAGTGAGAATTTCATTGTCCTCTTTTGGGACGTATGACATTAAAATACTCTTGACTCTTGGCTTCAGCTGCCCAGCGATTCTCCAGGACATTAACAGTGGGGAGAATCAGCTCTTGCATTGACCAACTACAGTAGGAACCTCATTATAACGCACCGTGACGGGGAATTGATGTCCATTGTTGCCCATTGTCCACTATAATGGTATCATCACCATTCGTATAAGTTGGAAAGCAAAGGAACAACTGCAGACACACAAGAAAAAGCTGGAGAAACTCAGCGGGTGCAGCAGTATCTATGGAGCGAAGGAAATAGGCAACGTTTCGGGCCGAAACGTTGCCTATTTCCTTCGCTCCATAGATGCTGCTGCACTCACTGAGTTTCTCCAGCTTTTTTTTGTGTACCTTCGATTTTCCAGCATCTGCAGTTCCTTCTTGAACAGCTGCAGATGCTGGTTAATACACAAAAGGACACAAAGCGTGGAGTAACTCAGTGGGTCAGGCAGTATCTGGAGAACGTGGATAGATGACCTTTCGGGGCGAGACCCTTCTTCAGACTCTCGGTCTGGAACTGGGCCTGGCGCCGTAAGCGGCCGGGGAGGCGGCTTGGGCAACCGTCGGTAGGTCAGTCCGCTGTAACCAAAACCCGTCCATTAAAAGGAGGGTTTACGGTAGCACAACAGCACTCCTGGACTGCACTCCCCATGTCCGAGCTGTGAACCCCCAAGCAACATTCCCGCAGTCAGCCCGGTGATATATGGGTTGCATGTGAAGACTCGTTGTTTTCAATCCAAACATACGGTGGGCACTTCAGATTGATAATAGCACCCCAGTGACCATGAGATCTGGGACACATCTATCACATGCCATTCCAATCAATCAATCAATCAAAACTTTTTATTGTCATTCAGAAATACATCAGTAAATGCGATTCTGAAATAAATTTAGTTGCATCTGGCTCCCCGTGTAACACAAAATAACAGAAAGATAAAATGGATAAAATGGATAAAAAGACAAAATGGATAATAATGGTGGTGGCACATTACATGGCATTCAGGAGTCTGATGGCTCGGGGGAAGAAGCTGTTGCAAAACCTGGCCGTTCTGCTCCTTATGCTACGATATCTCTTGCTTGAGGGCAGCAGAGTGAACAGTCCATGATTGAGATGCGTGGGGTCCTTTGTAACACTGCTGGCCTTAGACAAGCAACGTTTGCACGCAATGTCCCCGATTGAGGGAAGAGAAGTCCCGAAGTTCCTGCGGATGAATTTCCTATCACTCAGGGCCGACACCACCAGACCTACAGTCACTTAACTCACAGTACCTGGAAGTACGGCACGGTGGTGCAGCGGTAGAGTTGCTGCCTCACAGCACCAGAGACCCGGGTTCGATTCTGACTATGGGTGCTGTCTGTACAGAGTGTAAGTTCTCCCCGTGACCGCTGGATGCTCCGGTTTCCTCCCACGCTCCAAAGATGCACGAGTTTGTAGATGAATTGGCTTCCGTAAATTGAAAATTGTCCGTGGTGTGTAGGATAGGTCAAGTGCACGGGGTGGTGATCGCTGGTCAGCGCGGACTTGATGGGCCAAAGGGCCTGTGCCCACGCTGTATCTCTAAAGTCTAAATCATCTCATATTCCGCTCAGGTAGATTACAACACAGCGACATGAACATTGAATTCACCAACTTGAGGCAACCTTGCACAACTCGCCCTTCTCCCCCTCCCCTGTCCCCCCCCCCTTCCCCCCCTTCCACTCCCCTACATTCCTTCCTCTGGCTTCACAATTTGCAACCCTTCAATCCTTCTGGCCTTTATTCCAACCATCAATCCCCTCCCCCCTCACCCTGCATCAACCTATTCCCCCCCCTCGCTTCCTCTGGCCTCTTCAATTTGCAGCTTTCTTCCCCCCACAATCAGCCTCTGATTCCAACCATCCAAAACGTCACCCCCCCTCACCTGCCTCAACCTATTGCCTCCCCTCGAGTTGCTCCTTTGTTCTGCCTCTTCTCTCTGCAGCTCCTTCTTCCCCCCACAATCAGTCAGAAGAAGGGTCCCGATCCAAAACATCACCTGTCTATTTCCTCCAGAGATGCTGCCTGACCCGCTGAGTTGCTCCAGTTTTTTATGTCTATCTTCAGTGTGAACCAGCATCTGCAGTTCCTTGTTTCTACTAGCCAACAGTACAATGGTCGGTCTGAAGAAGGGCCCCGTCCCGAAACGTCACCTGTTCCTTCTCTCCACAGATGCTGCCTGACCCGCGGAGTTGCTCCAGCTCTTGGCATCTATCTTCCAGCATCTGCAGTTCCTTCCTGCACATCGGTCTGTGTTCTTTTGCAAAGTGCTCAGAAAGCAATGGCACCTTTCACTAAGTGACGTTACACATATGTGAGTTATCACCTTTGATCTCCGCTGGGTGGTAAAATAAATTACTGATCGCTAACCACAGAATAAAGAGAATAGGATTAGGCGGCTGTAATCTCATTGAGAGCTTTGTGTTCTGTCATAAATTACAAGAACTAAGTACAAGTTCATTTATCACTTGTCACCCAAACCCTGAAATTAATAAGCAGGCCACAAATCATTCTTTGTTGGTTGGTAGGTTCTTACTGGTTGCTATCAATGGGGATGCGTGTATCTCCACCTCAGTCAGTCAGAGCCTCCGGTGTTAAATCATGCCCAAGATATGGGTAGACGGTCACAATTATAAACCTATAAATGTCCTCCATATTTCTCCAGTCTTCGTCTTCAAAACAAAAGCATCTTGTCCGATCTCAGAAGGTATCTCGGTATGTTATGCCCATTTCATGTGTGGGAAGGGACTTCAAATGCTGGTTTACACCGAACACATAAAATAAAACACAGGTGCAGCAGGAGACCATTTGGCCCTTCAAGCCTGCACCACTGAAGATAGACACTCTATCTTCATCAGAAAGTGCTGGAGTAACTCAGTGGGCCTATAATCAATTTGATTGTAAGGCATTGAAGTTAGGGCAGCATGGTGGCGCAGCGGTAGAGTTGCTGTTTCACAGGGCCAGGGTCCTGGGTTCGATCCTGTGTATGGCTGCTGTCTGTACAGAGTTTGTATGGAATCTGTATGTTCGCCCTGTTTTCTCCGGGTGCTCTGATTTCCTCCCACACCCCAGAGACATGCAGGTTTGCAGGTTAATTGGCTTCTGTAAATTGTCCCTGGTGTGCAGGATAGAACTGGCCCCATAGCAGAGGCGTCCATGTCGTGGGGCTGGAAACTGGAAGTATCCTGAGCTAATTCTGCTACCACCAACATCTACTGCGACAAGTGATGGCTTCCACTGATTGTCGCCGGAAGCTTGCATCCTTTTCAGGACGGACGATGACATCGATGTCAACATTTGTAACAAGATGGATACGAAAAGAAGAAGAAGGATAGAACTAGTGTATGGGTGATTGCTGGTCAGCATGGACTTGATGGGCTGAAGGGCCTGTTTCCACTAAAGTGTCACTAAACTAAACTAAAGTACTTTTTGAAACAAGGTCTAAAGAAGGAACCCGACCCTTTTGTCCATTCCCTCCAAAGATTTTGCCTGACTGAGTTACTCCAGCCGTTCGTGTTTTTTTTTTGACAACTAGCATCTGCAGTTCCTTATGTCACCAAGCACCTTTTGAAGTTAAGTCATTGCTGCCAATTTGTGCACAGCAAACTCCCACAAACAGCAAGGACCAGTTAACCTGTTAACTCGGGATAAGTTCTGGGTAGATTCTTGCAATGAGCCCTTGCTCGTCCTCATAATTGTATCCTGGGGCCTTCTCTGTCCACCTGAGATGATACGCATGGCCACCGTTTCACGTTTAATTTAAATTTGGAGGTACATCGCTGAGATACCGGCTCTTGGACACACCGACTCTGTGCCGACCATAATCACCCATTGTTCTGTATCTTTCCATACCTGTAGTTTCCCTCTCGCCCGACTCTCAGTCTGAAGAAGGGTCGTGACCCAAAACGTCACCTATTTCTCCAGAGATGGTGCCTGACCCGCTCAATTACTCCAGCACTCTGTCACTATCACCCCTACACTGGTTTTATTCGAGAATTTGGGGGCAATTTACAGAAGCCAATTAACCTACAATCCTGCACGTCTTTGGAAACCCCGTTGGGAGAACGTGCAAACTCCATACAGACAGCCCCAGTGGTCAGGATCGAATCCTGGTCTCTGGCGTTGTGAGGGCAGCAACTCTACCCCTGCGCCACTGTGCAGCCCACACCTTATCTGAAAGGTAGCATCTCCTACAATGCTCCACTCTCTCATTACTATACTGGAATCAGCATAGATTTTACCTTAATTTCCTTGAAATGAGGCTTGAACCCACAGAGGGCTGAATTAAACACAAAAGCACTGGGCTATGTTATTTTGTTGTAAATAACTTCATGCACATCACCTCATCTCTTGGCACTTTGCTCAAACAGAGGTTCTTGTCCCGTACCAATGACAGGAACAGCTGTAGAAGCGAATGACTGCAGATGCTGGTTTATACCAAAGATAGATACAAAGTGGAGATAGACACAACAAGCTGGAGTAACTCAGCGGGTCAGGCAGCATCTCAAGAGAAAAGGAATAGGTGATGTTTCCGGTCAAGACCCTTCTTCTGATTCATAGAGGGTCATAGAGTGATACAGTGTGGAAACAGGCCCTTTGGCCCAACTTGCACACACCGGCCAACATGTTCCAGCTACACTAGTCCCACTTGCCAGCGCTTGCTCCATATCCCTCCCAGCCTGTCCTATCCATGCACCTGTCTAACTGTTTCTTACATGTTAGGATAGTCCCTGCCTCAACTGCTTCCTCTGGCAGCTTGTTCCATACACCCACCACCCTTTGTGTGAAAATGTTACCCCTCAGATTCCTATTAAATCTTCTCCCCTTCACCTTAAACTCGGTGTAAACCAGCATCTGCAGTTCCTTCCTACACAGATACAAAGTGGGTGTGGAGAGGATGTTTCCACTAGTGGGAGAGTCTTGGATCAGAGGCCACAGCCTCAGACTAAAAGGACGTACCTTGAGAAAAGAGATGAGGAGAAATTTCTTTAGTCAGAGGGTGGTGAATCTGCAGAATTCGTTGATACAGAAGGCTGTGGAGGCCAGGTCAAGTGATATTGGCAGATTGACAGATTCTTGATTAGTACGGGTGTCGGGAGTTACGGGGAGAAGGCAGGAGAATAGGGTTAGGAGGGAGAGATAGATCAGCCATGATTGAATGGCGGATTCGACTTGATGGGCTGAATGGCCCAATTCTGCGCCTATAATTTATGAATTGATGAAAGTGCTGGAGTAACTCAGCGACTCAGGCTGCATCTCTGGAGGAAAAATGGTGGGTGACATTACAGGTCGGGCCCCTTCTTCAGTATGGAAGTACATAGGTGTGATGGCTAATTCTGGTCCTGCCCCCTATCAATCATCTGCCCTCCAAGCTGTGAGACTTCTTCCATCAGCAGCTAAAACGTCACCAGCTAAGGCATTACAATTAATTTATCTGGGAAAACTTGTAATAGATTACTGGAGAACACTCTGGCCAGTACACATATTAAACAGGAGATGTCAAGGCCAGTGGATAAATCGGTGCAAAGTGCAGATCAGATAACTTCGAGGCAGCCAAACTGCAAGTGAGTAATGGCCAATCTCACAAGTGAAGATATTTATCACTTCTCATAACAATGCAAACAAAATAACATTTTAAAACAAATTTGTAACTTTGTGTGGATGAACGTGTCGAAAATTTTCTGTGGAGCGAGTTAGAAAAGGGGATGAAAGGAAGATTGCTGCATCTTGACACCACATCCCTAAACAGGCTGGATGTCAATATCTTAAGAAGGAACTGCAGATGCTTGAAAATCAAAGGTAGACAAAAATGCTGGAGAAACTCACCGGGTGAGGCAGCGTCTAAGGAGCGAAGGAAACGTTTCAGGTCGAGACCCTTCTTCAGAAACATCCTGGATGTTGTTATGTTTCATGTCAAAAGAATCTCCATCACTAATAGGGCAGCACGGTGGCGCAGCGGTAGAGTTGCTGCCTTACAGCGCCAGAGACCCCGGTTCGGTCCTGACTGCGGTTGCTGTCTGTGCGTCCTCTCTGTGAATGGGTGAGTTTTCTCTGGGTGGTCCGCTTCCCTCCGACACTCCAAAGACGTGCCCGTTTGTAGGTTGAAAATAGACACAAAATGCTGGAGTAACTCAGAAAGACAGGCAACGGCTCTGGAGAGAAGGAATGGGTGACTTTTTAGGTCGAGACCCTTCTTCAGGTTTGTTTGTTAATTGGCTTTGGTAAAAAAAATTGCCAATAGTCCCTTGAGTGTGTAGGTTAGCGTTAGTGTATAGGGTGATCGTCGGCCATTTTTACTATTTTACCAAAGCCAAATAAGCTACAAACCTGCATATCTTTGGAGTGTTGGAGGAAACCTGAGGACCTGGAAGAAACCCACGCGATCACAGGGAGAACGTGCAAACTTCGTGGTCAAGATCGAGTCTGGGTCTCTGGCGGAAACTCTACCGCTGTACCACCGTGCTGCACCAGTCTGGTACGGGCCAGTTGGCAACACATCCCTGACGGACATCTCTCTACTAGTGATGTCCATGATCACTTTTGAATGAACAGATTGTTGAGAGGTTTACAAGAGTGATCCTAGGAATGAGTAGGTTAATGAGTAGCACCTAAAACATGGTAACTCTTGTGTACAGACTTGGAGTGGTCTAGTATATTCCGCTCTTATATTTAGTATGATTGTGCCTAATGTATATCACTGAATTGTGTGCAATAAAAGGAATTTCACTGTACTTGGATACACATGACAATAAAGTACCATCTGGCTCTGGAGAGGGTCCAGAGGAGGTTTACAAGAATGATCTCAGGAATGAGTGGGCTATGATGAGCGTTTGTCGGCACTGGGCCAGTACTGGCTGGAGTTTAGAAGAATGAGGGGGGACCTCATTGAAATGCACAGAATAGTGAAAAGCTTGGATAGAGTGGATGTGGAGAAGATGTTTCCACCAGTGGGAGAGTCTATGCCTCAAGGCCTCAGTGGAGGTCACAGCCTCAGAATTAAAGGACGTTCTTTTAGGAAGGAGATGAGGAGAAATTTCTTTAGCGGGTGGTGAACGTATGGAATTCCTTGCCACAGACGGCTGTGGAGGCCACGTCAGTGGATATTTTTTAGGCGGAGATAGATAGATTCTTGATTATTACGGGTGTCAGAGGTTATGGGGAGAAGGCAGGAGAATGGGGTTAGGAGGGAGGGATAGATCAGCCATGATTGAATGGCGGAGTAGACTAGATGGGCCGAATGGCCAAATTCTGCTCCTATTCCTTATGGCCTTATGACATTACCAAGGGCCGTTAAGATTCCACACATTACTGGGAGTCTCAGGTGGGGCAAGGATGACGGATTTCCAATCCCACAGGACATGTAGTCAGCCAGATGGATTTTTATGGCATGCCAGAGTTTCTCACAGTCAACATTACTCCTTTTAAACAGTGATCACTTTACGATTCCATGAATCTATGAAAAGAAAACAAGTGCTGAAAATTTCAGCAACAGTTTGAAACTTTCAAGATGGTCACATTGACATCCCCGACAGAAATCTGAAGAGGACAGTTAAGGGTCTGTCGCACGTGCCAAATTTTTCAGCGACTGCTGGCAACAGTGACTGACGTATCAGGTCACTGAAAATGTTGCGGCGTGATGTGGCGTGACGCGGCGTGATGACGTATTGACGGGCGGTGTTTCCTCAAGTGTCGCAACCTTTTTTTTGTCGCCACTGGATTTTGAAATGTTCAAAATCTTTCGGCGACCCTGACACGTCAGTCAATGATGCCGGCAGTCGCCAAAAACGTCGCCATGTGGGACAGGCCCTTGAATGGGTCTGTAGCTGTTGAAGCCCTGTTACGGAAAAGATCACCCCACGTAATATAATTCAAAGTCTCGCTGATCATTTATGTCTCGAACACCATATCTGTCCCTGAAGGATTCGATGATTCAATGATGCTGTTTGTCAAAGGTAGACACAAAATGCTGGAGTAACTCAGCGGATCAGGCAGTATCTCTGGAGAAATGCTGGGTGGCATGGTGGTGCAGCGGCAGAGTTACTGCCTCACAGCGCTTGCAGCTTGCAGCGCTGGAGACCTGGGCTCGATCCAACTACAGTGCTGTCTGTATAGAGTTTGTATGTTCTCTCTTGTGGAGTTTTTGGGTAGCGCAGCGGTAGAGTTGCTGTTTCACAGCGCCAGAGACCTGGGTTTGATCCTGAGTACGGATGCTATCTGTACATAGTTTGTCCCTGTTTTTTTCGGGTGCTCCGGTTTCTTCCCACACTCCAAAGACGTGCATGTTTGCAGGGTAATTGGTTTCTGGAAATAGTTCCTAGTGCGTAGTTAGAACTAGTGTATGCTGGTCGGCATGGACTCGGTGGGACAAAGGGCTTGTTTCCACGCTGTATCTCTAAACTAAACTAAAAGGAATAGGTGACATAGAAACATAGAAACATAGAAAATAGGTGCAGGAGTAGGCCATTCGGCCCTTCGAGCCAGCACTGCCATTCAATATGATCATGGCTGATCATCCAAAATCAGTACCCCGTTCCTGCGTTTTCCCCATATCCCTTGATTGCTTTAGCCCTGAGAGCTATATCTAACTCTCACTTGAAAACATCCAGTGAATTGGCCTCCATTGCCTTCTGTGGCAGAGAATGACACAGATTCACAACTCTCCAGGTAAAAAAGTTTTTCCTCCTCTCCTAAATGGCCTAGCCCTTATTCCTAAACTGGTTCTGGACTCTCCCAACATTTAGAACATTCTTCCGGCTTCTACCCTGTCCAATTTGCTAAGAATTTTATATGTTTCTATAAGATATCCTCTCATCCTTCTAGATTCCAACAAATACAAGCCCAGTCGACCCAATCTTTTACCATACGTCAGTCCCGCCATCCTGGGAATTAACCTGGTGAAACTACGCTGCACTCCCTCAATAGCAATAATGTCCTTCCTCAAATTAGGAGACCAAATTTGCACAAAATACTCCTGGTGCGGTCTCACCAGTGCCCAGTACAACAGCAGTAGGACCTCCTTGCTCGTAAACTCAAATCCTCTCGCATTGAAGACCAACATGCCTTTGGCTTTCTTCACTGCCTGCTGTACCTGCATACTTACTTTCAGTGACTGATGTACAAACACACCAGGTTTTGTTGCACCTCCCCTTCTCCTAATCTGACACCATTCAGATAATAATCTGCCTTCCTATTCTTGCCACCAAAGTGGATAACCTCACATTCATCCACATTATACTGCATCTGCCATGCTTCTGCCCACTCATCCAACGTATCCAAGTCACCCTGCACTCATAGCATCCTCCTCGCAGCTCACACTGCCACCCAGCTTCATGTCATCCGCAAACTTAGAGATGTTACATTTAATTCCCTCGTCTAAATCATTAATGTACGTTGTAAACAGCTGAGGTCGCAGCGCCGAGCCTTCCGGCACCCCACTAGTCACTGCCTGCCATTCTGAAAAGGACCTGTTAATTCCTACTCTTTGCTTCCTGTCTGCCAACCAGGTCTCTATCCATGTCAATACCCAACCCGCAATACCATGTGCTCTAATTTTGCACACTAATCTCTTGTGTGGGACCTTGTCAAAGGCTTTTTGAAAGTCCAGATTTTTGAAAGAACATCCATTGGCTCTCCCTTATCCATTCTAGTTGTTACATCCTCAACATATTCCAAAAGATTAGTCAAGCATGATTTTCCCTTCATAAACCCATGCTGACTTTGACCGATCCCATCACTGCCTTCTGACTTAAGATAGACCCTCTCACATACTTTATTGCCGCATGTACCTCGGTACCTAGGTACAGTGAAAAGCCTTGTTTTGCATACAACTTGGTAAAAATAAATCATACAGCTGACCTCACCCAAGCAGTGCACAAGTGTCATCACGTTTCTGGCACCAACAGTTGCAAAAGTTCACCGAACAGTCCTGTCTTCTGCCTGCTGGATCCCCCCTTTGTTCTCGGCAACCCCCCCACTGGGGCCCCTCTTCCCTGATCCGGAAAGGATGAGGGAACATCTCTCTAAGTTCAACTTCATCCATCCCTCACATAAAGAACAGTCTTCTGTTCATCATGACTTTGACAAAGTTAAAAGTACCTTATTGCTGTGAATTCTCAATTATTCCTCTTGATCATCATTTTGTTCATTCTAAAATGAATTCCAAACAGCATTAGTATAGTTTAGTTTAGAGATACAGCACGGAAACAGACCCTTCGGCCCAACGAGTCCGTGCCGACCAGCGATCCCCGCACACTAACACTATCCGACACTCGCAAGGGACTATTTAAATTTATACAAAGTCAATTAACCTGCAAACCTGTACGTCTTTGGAGTGTGGGAGGAAACTGAAGATCTCGAAGAAAACCCACATCACGTTTCGGTTTGGGACCCTTCTGCAGATTCATTACAGGATTATTTACAGATCATTACAGATTTATTACTGGGAGCCACTCGAAGACGCCGGGCGCCTGGACCAGACGCGGCCTACAGTTGTGGAGAAGCAGCGGAGGACACCACGGCTACACTTGGCCAGGCCGACCCTGCAGTGTCACCAGGACAACGAGCCTTCATGGTCAGGTCAAGAACACTGCACTTACAACAACTGAGACTTGAAAATGGCACCAAACTGGCGGCTCTGTACACTATCAATGTACTACTGCTATACGCTTGTACTGTATCTGAGACGCTTATCTCAGATGTATCTAAGTGCTTATGTGTCGTGATACTTGTACTGAACTGCATACAAAAATGAATCTCACTGTACCTTGGTACACGTGACAAATAAGGTACCACACTAGGATCATAGAATAAATAACATGGTGCCAAAATACATCATTCACTTCGTCTCTTAAAAGGAACTCACCGTTTATTTAAGATGGACGCAAAAAGCTGGAGTAACTCAGCGGGTCAGACAGCATTGCTGGAGTAAAGGAATAGGTGATGTTTCGGTTCGAGACCCTTCTTATTTACCTTTCCCTGTTCTTTTCTTCGAGTCTAGACAATTTTCCCCGATGCAATATCTTTGCTCTTAGATTTACCACAAGCTTTGAAGTGTGAAAGGGCAAGTCTAGCAGTAATGCAAAGCAGCGTCTTAATCTTAATGTGCTCCCTCAACATTGTAGTGCATGCATATTTTTAATAAGGCTGCAATATGCCTCATACACGCGGCTGGCAATTACCCACCTTGCAAAATAGATTTAAATATTAATAATAAATAAACTCATTCGACAACTAATGGCTTAAATGCCAAAGCATATGACATCATTAATATTAAACAGATAAAGATTACTTCATAATTTGTTCATAATTGCTTGGTGTGGCATTTTAAGCCGTGTACTGGTTTTGACAACGAGGAAAAGGCATCTAAATCAAATCTTTACAAAAAGTGACAAAAATGTTTTTGAAGTACAACAAAAATGAGGGAAGAGAAAACAGGTTCAGGGAATAAAATTGTGTGAAACGAGGCAATTTAGTTTAGTTTAATTTAGAGGTACAGCATGGAAACAGGCCCTTCAGCCCACCGAGTCCTCACCGACCAGCGATCCCCACACACTAGGGGCAATATTTACCTTTATACATTGACACCAAGCCAATTAACCTACAAACCTGAACGTCTTTACAGTGTGGGAGGAAACCAAAGATCTTGGAGAAAACCCGCGCAGGTCAAGAGGAGGACAAACTCCGTACAGACAAGCACCCGCAATCAGGATCGAACCCGTGTCTCTGGCGCTGTAAAGGCAGCATCTCTACTGCTGCACCGCCGTGCCAAAATACATCCTTCACTTCATCTCTTAAAAGGAACACCATTTATTTAAGATGGACACAAAAATCTGGAGTAACTCAGCGGGTCAGACAGTATTGCTGGAGTAAAGGAATAGGTGATGTTTCGGTTCGAGACCCTTATTTACCTTTCCCTTGATCTTTTTCTTCGCGTCTAGACAATTTTCCCTGATGCAAAATCATTGCTCCTAGATTTAGCACAAGCTTCGAAGTGTGAAAGGGCAAGTCTAGCAGTAAGTGCCACCCTAAGTAAAACAAGAATGAGGGAAGAGCAAACAGGTTGAGGGAGGAAAATCCTTGTGCGACGAGGCAGTTGTGGACAAGTGATCCCTTCGCTGAGTGGAAATGAAGCGGGAATGGTGGTAGAGCTGCTGTCTCACAGCGCCAGAGATCCGGGTTCAATCTGGATCTCTGGTGCTGTTTATGTGGAGTTTGCACGTTTTCCCGGTAACCGTGTGCTTTTCCTCCCACATCCCAAAGACGTGTGGGTTTGTAAGTTAATTGCCCTGTGTAAATTGCCCCTAGTGTATAGGGAATGGGGAAGTGGGATAACATAGAACCGGTGTGAATGGGTGATCGATGGTTGGCGTGGACTCTGTGGGAAGAAGGACCCATTTCAAGGCTGTCTACATAAAACTAAGCACAGAGAAGGAGGAAACTGCACTGTGCAAAGAGAAAATATGACTTTGACAGAATGAACATTGACATTAAAATGATTTTGATGTGTATTAATTGTGATCCTCATTATTCCTCTCTGGTACGACTCATGCAAGCAGAGGCAGAGAATGGTGCAGTTTAATGCCATTATAATGCCTAATTTCTTCAGTTTCCCCCAAGATGTGCAAGTTCAGGAGCGCTGAAAATAAAGACTGTAACGGCAATTTCTTAACTTTCCAATGTCCAACTTTTAATTGGCATTACTACCCGGGAATGTCAGGGTGAAAGAACGTATACATTCGCTGATAGTAAAAACAAATCTTCCAGTCATTATTTCCAGTCCTTTATTGAAGTAGTAAAGGGGTTGTCCCACTTGGGCAACCTAATCCGCAAGTTCAGGCGAGTTTGCCCTCGACATACTCGCAGCACGGTCGACACGAGGTCGTAGGAGGTCTTTGTAACTCTCCTTCATGTTCGAGAGTGGTCTCCACGTACTCGAGGCCTCAGCTAGGTCGCGGCGTATTTTCAATATGTTAAGAAATGCCCGCGAGTAAAAAAAGGTTGCCATGGAAAAAAATCAATACTTTTTTTACTCGTAGGTTTAGTCGTAGTAGGTCGGCATGTTAATCGTAGGTTATCGAGGGTAGTCGTAGATAGTCTTCATCATAGTCAAAGGGAGGTCGAAGAGAGGTCAAAGGAGGTCTTCAACAAGACATTTTTCAAACTCTTCTAAACTTGCCAATTAGGTCGCCCAAGTGGGACAGCCCCTTAATACAGATAACAAGTAAATATATCCGATCCTCTTAATTCCTACAAGCTGTAACTTTTTGTTCTTAATAACTGTGTTGTGTGGAACAGTTGGCTCTTCATACCCCGAGGCTAATCTGATCTGAGCACTCCCTGTGGCTACGCCAGCCTCCTCAGATATAGTCACGCCCATCTACCTATCAAAATCCCTCCCACAAGCATACAAAAAAGATACAGCTAGAAATATTTATACAACATACTTTAATATACTGACATTAACTAACTTAAGCATGAATGGCTCCTACAAAAACAAAGTGCTGGAGTAACTCAACGGGTCAAGCAACATCTGTGGAGGGAATGGACAGATGACATATCAGAAGAAGGGTCCCGATCAACATGTCACTTCCTTCAGAGATGTTCATGAACTCATTAGGTCTCGGAGCAGATTTAGGCCTTTCAGCCCATCAAGTCTACTCCACCATTCAATCATGGCTAATCTATCTTTCCCTCTCAACCCCATTCTCCTGCCTTCTCCCCATAACCCTTAACACCCATACTAATCAAGAATCTAGGGGGCACCCGCCCAGTTGGGTATGGCTGCCCTGCCTGCAGCTGTCCGTCCTTTCACTCCGTTTTAAAATTCTTAGTATGTTAAAACGTGTTTTGTTTGCAGGTCTATTCTTTTTATGTATGGGGGGGAGGGGGAAACTGTATTCTCAGTCCCTACCTGGTCGGAGAGGCAGCTTTTCTCCGAGCAGTAACTTCGACCCGTCCTCGCGGCCTTCCATAGGGGACTGGAGCGACGTTTCCTGAGGGGGCCGGCCAGAACCACGGCTTCGGCGGCGGCACAGCGCTGGAGCGCTATTGCAGAGTGGAGCGGGCGATGCCTTGCCCTGGTCGCCGCGCTGGAGCTCCGGAATGCTGAGTCCGCCGATGAACATCGCGGAACTGCGGGACTGTGCAGCGGCTAGCCGCGGGCGGCGGCGCTGACTTTAACATCAGGAACCTGGGATCTCTCGCCTAGATAACAGGGGTGGAGCTCCGTCCAGCGCGGCATGTTGGCTTCGGAAGCCGCGGTCTCCGGTAAGGATACGGCCGTTCCAGGCATCCCAAGCCGCTGAGAGGGTTCTCCCAACGCTGGAGCACCGCCACCCGGTGAGAAGGACCTGAAACATCGGGCCCCGTAGCGGCGACTGCGGAGGCCTCAATAGGCCCGACTATGTTTTATGTTAAATTTCTTTATAATGTTATGTTGTATTCTTATTAATGTGCTGAAATGGCAACTCGAATTTCACTACACCAAATGGTGTATGTGACAATAGATGAACCTTTGAACCTTTGAATCTGTCAATCTCTGCCTTAAAAATATCCATTGGCTTGGCCTTCACAGCCATCGATGGCAATGAATTCCACAGATTCACCACCTTATTTCGAAGGAAATTCCTGCCTTCTCCACATAACCCCTGACACCAGTACTAATCAAGAATCTGTCAATCTGCCAATATCCATTGACCTGGCCGCCACAGTCTTCTGTGTCACCGAATTCCACAGATTCACCACCCTGTGACTAAAGAAATTCCTCATCTCCTTTCTAAAGGTACGTCCTTTTATTCTGAGGTTGTGGCCTCTAGTCCTGGACCCTGACACTGGTGGAAACACCCTCTCGACATTCCAGATGTGGAGATCAACTCCAGATGTTTCCAGACCCTGCTGAGTTACTCCAGCACTTTGTGTCTTTTTTTGTAAACCAGCACCTGCAGTTTCTTGTATCGATATTTGTGGTTCAAAGGTTCAAAGGTCAGTTTATTGTCTCGATTTACCATGCAGCCATACCGAAAAAAAGGCAACTACACAACTACATAAAAGTTAACATAAACATTCACCATTGCGGATTCCCCACATTCCTCACTGTGATGGAAGGCAATAAAGTCTAATCTTCTTACTCATTATTCTCCCGTGGTTGGGGCAGTCGAACCATCTGCAGTCGGGGCAATCGAAGCTCCCGCAGCTGGAGAACAAAGCTCCCATGTCGGTGCGATCAACGCTCCCGCGTTGGGGCGGTCGAAGCTCCTGTGGTTGGAGCTCCCGAAGTCGGCCCCCAGCAGAGGCCGCCCTGTTAGGCCGCAGTGCGGACGGCGATACAATACGGAAAAAAATCACATCTCCGTCAAGTTAAGAGATTAAAAAACATTTCCCTCAACCCCCCCCCCCCCCATAAAACAAGCTAAAGAACACTAAAATATACATTTAACACATTCTAAAATACAACAGAAGGAAGGGACGAGACAGACTGTTGGCGAGGCAGCCATTGAGAACGTTCTTCAATGATGTACCCTGAATACTCTATAACCAATGAAGCGCCGTTGATACAAGGATCGTAGAATGGTCCTGAGCTGAAATATCATCTGACCATTCCCTCCATGGATGCTGCCTGACCTCCAACACTTTGTTTTTGCTCAAGATTACGGCAGTTCCCAGTGTTTCCAGTTTCTCATTCCATTTGCAATCCAGCATTTCCCATTTGTTCAATCTATATATTACTAAAACTCTCATCTTGTTTGTTATTCTGTTTGTCTGGTCATGTGCTCCCGGAACTATGTCAAAACGGTACATGATAGCGCTACAATTTTTGGACCACATTACTCACAATTGTCCTGTGGTATATTTTTATCATGTTTCGTTCAGATTAATGGTATATTTTACAAGTTATTCATATTTTTTAATTTACAAAAGTTTGAGAAAAAAATCACTTGACGTTGCAGTGGCAGTTAGCAGATATGACGTCACAATGGGATCTAATTTACGTAAACTGCCATGAGCAGTGCTCCACCCCACAATGACATCACAATGGGATCTCATTTACATTTTTTTTAAAAAGCCTCCACCTCACAATGACATCAAGGGGGGTAGAGAGGGGAGAGGGGTTATGGAGGGAGGGAGGGAGGGAGTGATTGAGGGAGGGAGGGTAGGGAGTGACTGAGGATAGGGCAAAGGAGAGAGAGGGAGAGGTGAGGGAGGGACTAGAGGAGGGGAGGAGGAGAGGGAAGAGAAGAGGGAGGGTGAAGAGGAGGGGGAGGGAGTGTTGGGGACGAGGGGAAATGTTGGGGGCTATTGGTGAGTGGTGGAATATTGCATTGGGGGAACGGGGCCCGACGGGTCCCACTTGGTCTAGTGACACATAAATCCCTGCAATGTGTTACATGGTCTATGGTTAACGTTAACACAGCCACACTAGATGACTAGGCCTAAATTACCGATTTGTATTTGCAAATGGATGTTCTTTTCCATTGAACCGTATTATTAAAACTGGCAAGGCAGAAGGCAGAAGGGGAAAGATTTAATAGGAACCTGAGGGGTAACTTTTTTACACAAAGGGTGGTGGGTGTATGGAACGAGCTACTGTAGGAGGTAGTTGAGGCAGGTACTATCACAATGTTTAAGAAACATTTAGACAGGTAAATGGGGAGGATAGGTTATGAGCCAAACGCAGGTAGGAGGGACTAGTGCCGATGTGGCTTGTTGGCCAGTGTGGGCAAGTTGGGCTGAAGGGCCTGTCTCCACACTATGACCCCTGACTCTAATTTCCATTTATTTCATAAAACATGATTCCATGAAACCACAGGTGACACATCAGGCAAGCTCGTTGACTGACTAGTGTTCCCCTATTGCCAGGTTACTGATGCTGCTGGTGGCTGATCCCACCCCTTGGCATATCTAGAGAACCTAGATAGGTGACATTTTGGGTCAAAACCCTTCTTTAGACTCAACATGGATAGGCGATGTTTTGGGTCAAGACCCTTCTTTAGACTCAACATTGCTAGGCGATGTTTCGGGCCAACCCTTCGACCCTCCAAGTTTGTGTCAGCCATCAATGTGGACATTCACAATGCCCCACATCAGGGTTACTGATGCTGTTGGTGACTGAAGCCACCCATTGTCTGGGCTGAAGATGGCTTCCCATCAGCACTGAGGCAGATTCAAAGAAGGCCCAAAACGTCACCTATTCTTTTACTCCAGAGATACTGCCTGACCTGCTGAGCTAATCCAGCACTTTGCGTCTATCGTCAAAGCCTCTTAAATGTCACTGTGATACCTAATTAGTTTAATTTAGTTTAGTTTAGAGGTACAGCGCGGAAACAGGCCCTTTGGCCCACCGTGTCCATGCTGACCAGCGATCCCCGCACACTAATTCTATCCTACACACACTAGGGACAATGTACAACTTTACCAAGTCAATTAACCTACACACACTAGGGACAATGTACAACTTTACCAAGTCAATTAACCTACAAACCAGCATAGCCACATATCCCCTTAGCCACAAGGGAAACCGTAGCACCCGGAGAAAACCCACGCGGTCATGGGGGAAATGTACAAACTCCGTACAAAAAGAAGCACCCGTAGTCAGGATCGAACCAGGGTCTCTGGCGCTGTAAGGCAGCAACTCCACCGCTGCGCCTTCGTGCCGCCCGTAAATCATGAGGTTTTCTAATTACAAACCTAGACCTTCTGCCGGGACTGGCAAAGCAGTTTGCAGCTTGGCATCAGAGTTGGTTGTAATGAGCTTTCTCCACTTGCACTAAATAAACGACAGCAGGAACTGGGGAAGAAGCTGTCTAGAGTTGGTGCGGATAGATTGACTTCACAGCCTGACTGAATCACTATCCTTCAGTGAATCGTATCCATCACGTGGAAGTACAAGTCTTTCCTTTATATTCTGATGGCTTTAAAAGCAGAAAAAAATATATTTACATGTCTGAATTACGGCATTTAAAAGAAAATAACTCTTTATTATTGAACAGTTATCAGAGCCAGGGTCCACAGGGATGGTATGAAAGTGCTCTGGCTTTCATTAGAAGTGCACTTTAAGGGGAAGGAGAGTCAGGGGAGCACGTTTTGACTATATTACTGCTTCAGTGTTTATATAAAAACATATTAATTTAAGGCTATATTCCTTAACACTTAAAAAAAAAACCAGAACGTTCTATTTTCCCCATTCTTCAAAGGTTGTCGAAGGATAATAATCCCTTGCACTGCAAGTTCAAATCCCACCATGACAGCTTAAAAATTTTAAGTAGTTTATAAAAATGTAGAGGAACATGGTGGGTTGTCGTAAAATAATAACTGCTTCAATAAAGTCCTTAAGGAGGAACACCGTGCTGCTTTTTTTTAATCATTCTGGGCCTCAATGTGATTCTTACTGCACAGGTAAGACTGGTTGACTCTGAACTGACCTTGCAAAGAATCTTTCGTTCACACATCCAAGGAGCTGTGAGGAATGGGCCTTGCGAATCAGGCCTTCCGATGCCTTGGGAAGAAATTGGACGGCACGATGGCGCAACATGGATAGGTGACGTTATGGATCGAGATCGGGAAACCCGGGTTCGATCCCGACTATGGGAGCTGCCTGTACAAAGTTTGTACCTTCTCCCCATGACTGCGTGGGGTTTCTCCGAGATCTTCGGTTTCCTCCCGCACTCCAAAGACGTACAGGTGTGTAGGTTAATTGGCTTGGTGTATGCGTAAATTGTCCCTAGTGTGGGTAGTTAGTGTTAATGTGCTGGTATCGCTGGTCGGCATGGACTTGGTGGGCCAAAGGGCCCTTTTCTGCGCTGTATCTCTAAGCTAAACTAAAAATAAGAACAAAGACAGTTCTCCTGCTCTCATTGACGCGAGTTCTGCATCATCCTCTCTCGCTGCCATATCACCGTCGGTATCTCTCATTTCCCTCTCCCCTGACTCTCAGTCTGAAGAAGGGTCTCGACCCGAAACGTCACCTATTCCTTTTCTCCAGAGATGTTGCCTGACCCGCTGAGTTACTCCGGCTTTTTGTGTCTATCTTCAGACCAAAGACCTACAGGTTTGCAGGTTCATTGGCTTCAGTAAGGATTGTAAGTTGCCCCTAGTGTGTAGGATAGTGCTAGTGTACAGGGATCGCTGGTCGACGCCGACTGGATGGGCCGAAGGGCCTGCATCCGCACTGTATCTCAAAATCTAATACTCCAATACCTGTTGATCTTTCCCTCAAGCCTACTGGAATATGATTAACTCTCAGACATTTATTACTGAAAGTCCGATCTCTAATTTTTAGACCATGACCCCATGATTCTACATCTTAGTTGGGATCCTTGTACGCACCCATAAAAATGATAGATGTTTCAATGAGAGGCCGGCATGGTGCCACAGCGGTAGAGTTGCTGCTTTACAGCGCCAGAGACCCGGGTTTGATCCTGACTATGGGTGCTGTCTGTACAGAATTTTACCTTCTCCCTGTGACTGTGTGGGTTTTCTCCGGGTGCTCCGTGTCTCCCCATGTTCCAAAGATGTGCAGGTTTGTAGGTTAACTGGCTTCTGCAAATTCTCCCTGGTGTGTAGGATAGAGCAGGTGATTGATGGTCGGTGTGGACTCGGTGGGCCAAAGAGCCTGTTTCTATGCAATATCTCTAAACGAAGCTAAGATCATATCACATTCTATGTTCCAGCACACAGAGGCACAGTGCATTTAATTTCATTTCATAAAACAATTCCCTCATTCCAGACGTTGGGGTGGCAGAGTGGCGCCGAGATCGAGGTCGATCCTGACCTCGGGTGCTGTCCGTGTGGAGTTTGCACGTCCTCTCCGTGAGCTCATGGGTTTCCTCCGGGCGCTCCAGTTTCCTCCCACATCCTAAAGACGTGCAGGTTTGTAGGTTAATTGTCCCTCATGTGTAGGGAGTGGATGTGAAAGTGGGTTAACATAGAATTAGTGTCAAGAGTCAAGAGGCCCAAAACGGAACAATGAAATACCTACGTGCAGCAGCACCACGCAATATGTAAACATTGTACACTGTGAACAATATAATGAAGGACAGAAGTTCAGTGTATATATGAAAGGGTGTTCAATGATCGATGTGGATCCACCAGGTCAAAGGGCCTGTTCCCATGGTGTATCGCTGAACTAAACTGAATTGAACTAAAATCAATCTGGTGAATCATTGGTGGATTTCCTTTATTGCCAGTGCCATTCCTGATATGTACTTCCTGAGTCCTTAAGGGCCTGTCCCACTTGGGCGACATTTTCGGCGACAGCCTGAAAATAGGTTGTCGCGGCGTGGTCGGGGCGTGACGCAGGGAGACGCATGTAGTGACGCTCGCTGTCTCCCTGCCACCCCATGATTTTGGAATGTTCAAATTCTTCGGGCGACATCTGGGTGTCTTATCATGTCGTGCGCCCTGTCACACGCTGACGTATGTTGTCCTGCGGGTGATGCCTGGTGATGCTGACGTTTTAGACAATATGCCAGCATTTTAGACAATAGGTGCAGCAGTAGGCCATTCGGCCCTTCGAGCCAGCACCGCCATTTGTGCCTATCTGTAGTGTAGACCAGCACCTACAGTCCCTGCAGAACAAGATTATGGCTACATTATAAGTAAATACATTATCATTCTTAAAAAAAATGTATGCATTGATGGGAGCCAGCGCTATGTGTTGCTCTTCCCTTACCAGCTTCCCTTACTCGGATGCTTCAGGAGACACATTTAAAGTCAATCACATTAACGGAATATAATTCAGGCTGAGTAAAGATGGCAGGTAACTTCCATGAAAAATGTCAGTGCGCCAGATGTGATTTTGCAAGTGTTTTTTCGTTTCTTGATTACCATAACCGAAACTAGGCTTGATTCCCAATTTACTTGCATTTAGATCACTGAGATTCAATGCTAGATATTTCACTCTGATTAATGGCACAGACCTCTGACTGCTGGAAACTTAATCACCATCGGACCATTCTCAGGACAAAGACATCTCGGTGTACACAATGCGTGCTTTAAAAGCAAAAGAAGAATGCAAAATCAGAAACAATAAAACAAAGTAACACAATCAGCATTAAATCAGGATGTGTGTGCACTTTTTCAATTTGTTTGGTACAGAGATACAGCGCAGAAACAGGCCCTTCGGCCCACCGAGCCCGTCCTCGCCGACCAGCGATCACCCCGTACACTAGCACAATCCTACACGCAGTAGGGACAATTTGCAATTTTTACCGAAGCCACTTAGCCTACAATCCTGTACATCTTTGGAGTGTGGGAGGAAACCGGAGCACCCGGGGAAAACCCACACGGTCACAGGAAGAGCGTTCAAACTCCGTACAGACAGCATCCGTAGTCAGGATCGAACCTGGATCCCTTGCGCTGAAAAGGCAGCAACTTTATCACTGCTGTGCCGACTAGTGCAAAATATATTATTTTATCTTTTCTTTCTCTTCCGCATTTCTGCGCTCAGCGACATCTATCCCTTTCTTCTTCTCAGTTATATCTGCTGAATCACCACAGTTTTCATCAATGGTTTGTTAAAACTTAATCAATCAATTATTTATGTGAAAGGCAGAACAGTCTTGAAACGATCTTGGAAATTAATGCATAAATACTGCATATTTGTGGGGAATTATTCTCTTCAAAAAACTTGGTCCAAGATGTTTAAGGTGAGGGGGAGTGGGGGAAAGATGTAATTGGAAACTGAAGGGTAACATTTTCACACCAAGGGTGGTGGGTGTATGGAACGAGCTGCCGGAGGAGGTAGTTGAGGCAGGTACTATTGCACCGTTTAAGAAACAGTTAGACAGGTACATGGATAGGACAGGTTTGGAGGGATATGGGGCAAACACAGGCAGGTGGGACTAGTGCAGATGGGACATGTTGGCTGGCGTGGGTAGGTTGGGCTGAAGGGCCTGACGACTATGACTCTATGTTGGTGCAGGAATTTGGTCAAGGGTATTGGCGTGTTATAAGGTGCTTCTATGAATCATTTTGTCACAGTAATGGAAGGTGAGAACCATTTGAGTCTTGCATTGACAGCTGGTGAGTAGTTAAAAGTAGATGTACATATGCCCCTGTATCACATCGGTGCTATTTTTCGGCGACTACAGGCGACTAGGCTGTTTTCATATGGTCGAGGGGTGACGCCTGTTGGATCGTGAGTAGTCTCCTCAAGTTGCGTAGAGACTCGTAACGTTTGTCTGGTCGTCGCTGGATTTTCACAACGTTTTGGTGACTGTGGGCTTGACATGGCTTGTCTTCTCCTATCATAGGGGCTGTCGCAGGTTGTCGCCAGGTTGACACAGGTTGTCGGCAGGTGACGTTGGTTATCGCCGGCTGCTGACTTTGGTAAATTCCATTGGACAACTACCTACGTCAACCTACTTCAACTGGCGACTGAATTGTCTTCAGTTGTTGCCGACAGGGTCGTTGCTTGTCGTAGCTTGTCCCGGGTGGACGTAGGTTGTCGTAGGTGTGGTCGTAGGTGTGGATGTAGGTGTGGTCAAAGGTGGTCGACCGTGTGGTCGTAGGTGTGGTCATAGGTGTGGACGTAGGTGGACATCCTAAGTCGCGCGACGATTGGGTCGTTGTAGCTTGACGTCGACTAGCTGTTAGCTTGTCGTAGACATTGTTGTGGGGGGAGGGGGTCCAGTCGCCGCTTTTTCGGCGACCTGCTGCAACTGTGACAGTCACCGGCAGTCGCTGAAAAAATCGCCTAAGTGGGGCAGGCCTTTACCCATCCATTGTCCATTATCTGCTCTGACCCGCAAGTATGGAATGCAGGAGAAAGCAGTTGAAATTCTACACCAGTAGCCCGTGCCCTGGAGAACATGGACAGGTGATATTTAGGGTCAGAACTCTTCTGCAGACCCCAAACAACCCTTCTTAAGAAGGAACTTCATCCTAAACATCACCTATCCATGTCAGTGCAGTGTCCCTACCCTAAAAGTCATCTATCCATGCTCTCTAGAGATGCTGCCTGACCAGACGAGTTCAGTTTAATTTAGAGGTACAGCATGGAAACAGGCCCTTCAGCCCACCAAATGCACACCGACAAGCGATCCCTGCGCACTGAACTCACCAGGGATAATTTACTATTTTACCGCAGCCAATTTACCTGCAAATCTGTACGTCTTTGGAGTGTGGGAGGAAACCGGAGCACCCTGGGAAAACCCATGCGTTCATGGGGAGCACGTACAAACTCCGTATGGACAGCACCCGTAGTCAGGATCAAACCCGGATCTCTGGCGCTGTAAGGCAGCAACTCTAGGGCTGCGTTACCAGGGCACCCCTTAACTTGTTGTGCCTTATTGTGCGACCATGTTACTATGAGTCTAATCCTCACCTTAATTACTGTAGTTTAGTTCAGAGATACAGCATGGAAATGAGCCATTCGGCCCACCAATGCCATGCCGACCATTGATCACCCATTCACAGTAGTTTGATGTTATCCCATTTTCCCATCCACTCACTACATGTACAGAGGCCAATTAACCTAAAAACCCGCACGTTTTTGGGATGTGTGGGAAAATTGGAGCAGCTGGAGTAAACCACCCTGTCCAGGAGGTCACATCGGGAATGATGGTTCCATCACCCGTATCTCCTCTGTACACCATAGTTCTGCCCTCACTCCCCCTCCACCCAGACACGACGTGGATAGCGCACCCCTGGTCCTCACCTTTCACCCCACCAGCCTCCACATCCAACACTTCATTCCCCAACATTTTCGTCACCTTCGATATGATCCCACCACCCGTCACATCCTCCCATCTCCACCCCTTTCTGCCTTCTGCAGGGATTGCAACTCCTTAGTTCACTCAGTGCGGAAGCCACATTTAGTTTAGTTTAGAGACACAGCGGGGAAACAGGCCCTTCCCCCAGACATGACAAGGATGTCTGCACCGAGTCTGCGCCGACCAGCGATCCCCGCACACTAGCACTATCCTAGACACACTAGGGACAATTTACACTCATACCAAGCCAATTTACCTACAAACCTTTACATCTCAGAGTGTGTGAGGAAACCGAAGATCTCGGAGAAAACCCACGTGGTCACGGGGAGAACGTACAAACTCAGTGCAGACAGCACCCGTAGTGGGGATCGAACCCGGGTCTCCGGCGCTGCAAGCGCTGTAAGACAGCGACTCTACCGCTGCGCCACCGTGCTGCCCAGAAGTAAAATTTAGTAAGAAAAGAGGACATCTATGATGTCCTGGAATGGAAAGCCTCATCTTGGGAGCAGATGTGACAGAGATGGAGAAATTGGGAATAGGGCATAGTGTCTTTGCACGAGTCAGGGTGGGTGGAGGTGTTTGCAAGGGGCAGAGTGCGACTCTGTAAGTCCTACATGGTAGACTCAGCGAGCAGGCATCTTTTGTATCTCCACCATGCACCAGGTCAATAATTTGGACTCCGACGTGTGACATTATACGGGATCTTCTCCGGTTTTGCATGCGGCAAGTGAAAGTCAAGTACACTCTTCAAATGATATTGACTGAGAGAGCAAGTATTGATGGAACTGGGCACACAGTGTAATCCCATCCCATCTGAAAGTCATACATCCAGTTACATGAAACATTGGCAAATCTGAGGCCAATTTGAGAAAGAGAGACCGGTAATTCAATAGTGTAGAAAGGAACTGCAGATGGTGTTTTAAACCGAAGATAGACACAAATGCTGGATTTACTCCGCGGGTCGGACAGCATCTCTGGAATAAAGGAATAGGTGACGTTTTGGGTCAAGACCCTTCTTCAGACTGGTCTATCCACGATTCAATAGGATCTATTACCACCATTTCGGAACATTCTAAACTGCTTTACAATGGGTTATGTAGGTTTGTAGATGATGTTCCAGTATAGAACATTGCAGCAACCGATAGCTCCCATAAACCAGGTACTTGATAAAATGCTGCAGGAATTGTATTGAAGAGATAAGTGTTGGGTCAAGACCTGTGCAAAATATTGCCATGGGTTCATTTGCATGATCCCAATAGAGTATATATGGCCACAGTTTAAAGTCTCTTCCAAAGGGGCGCAGCTGGTAGAGCCACTATCTCACAGGGCCAGAGACACGGGTTTAATTCTGGCCTTGGGTGCTTTCTGTGTGGAGTTTACATGTTGCCATGTTTACATGTTCCCCCTGTAACTGCGTGGGTTTTCTTTGGGAGACTCCCGTTGCCTCCCGTTGCCTCCCGCATACCAAAGACGTTCGGCTTCGTGGGTTAATTGGCCTCCGTAAATTTCATTTAGCGATACAGCAATACAGCCCTTTGGCCCACCGAGTCCATGCCAACCAGCGATCACCGATACACTAGTTCTAGCGTACACACCAGGAACAATTTACAGAAGCCGATGCACCTGCACGTCTTTGGAATGTGGGAGGAAGCCGGAGGACCCGGAGAAAACCCATGCAGGTCACAGGGAGAACGTACAAACTCCATACAGACAGCACCCATAGTCAGTTTAGAACTCAGATCTCTGGCGCTGTAAAGGGCCTGCCCTACTTGGCGATTTTTTCTGGCGACTGCCGGCATCATTGACTGACGTATCAGGTCACCGAAAAATTCGCGGCGTGATGCGGCGTGATGGCGTATCGACGTGCAGTGTTTTTTTCAAGTGTGGCACCATTTGTTTTGTCACCGCTGGATTTTGAAATGACGCAGATTGTCGCTGAAAAAATCGGCAAGTGGCTGCAACTTCTCCGCTGCGCCGTCGTGCTGCTCTAAATCGCCTCTAACGTGTGGTGGGACAACATGGAACTAGTGTGAATGGGTGACCAATGGTCAGCATGGACTCAATGGACCGAAGGGCCTGTTTCCATGCTGTATCTTTCAATCGGACCATGCAACAACACTCACCTCAATATAGCGTCAGTGTGTCAGCACGGATTTCCATGAGGTGTTGTTGGCTGCAAGTAATGTAATGTTCGATAACAGGTTTGGAGACCGGAGCCAGACTTCTATGCCACCGCAAAACGAGGGCCAGATTACAGCGAGAGCAATGAGTTCCAAAACTTTCCATGTGGTCACTCACTGGAATTTATAATGGAAAAGAAAGTGCACACAGAGCTTCTTGTTCCTCACGCAAGAAAAACAGAACAAATAGCAGCTGTCAGGTGAGATCACAGCTCTAATCTGATTTTGGATTCAAATGACATTTTTATCAACTCAATTTATTCCTTTGGTTTACGGCACGTTGTAAGGTCGTGATTCATTGCACTGGCTCCAGCTTAAGTTTGACCACATCTTGGTAAGAGGCATCCCTCCGACTCCCCAACCCCCTCCTGAAATCCACGCCACACAGTAACACACAATCAATAGGGAACTTGCGAGCAGTTGATCATCAGGTGCAATTATTTTAACCTGGTTAGTTTAAGATCATGTGATAGGAGTAGAATTAGGCCATTCAGCCCATCAAGTCTACTCCGCCATTCAGTCACGGCTGATCTATATCTCCATCCTAACCCCATTCTCCTGCCTTCTCCCAATAACCTCTGTCACCCATACTTTAGTTTAGGTTAGTTTGGAAAAACAGCGCGCAAACCAGCCCTTCGGCCCACTGAGTCTGTACACTCGTGCTATCCTACACACTAGGGACAATGTACCAGTTTTACCAAAGTCAATTAATCTCTAATCTGTACGTCTTTGTAGTGTGGGAGGAAATCGAAGCACCCGGAGAAAACCGACGCGAAGCACCCGTAGTCAGGATCGAATCGGGGTCTCTAGTGCTGCAAGGCAGCAACTCTACCGTTACGCCACCGTGCCACCCCAGTTATTTTTATCTCAAATAAATTTACTGTAGAACTGAACTGACACGAAAATGGCAAAAGGATCAATTTCTTGCAACCTCAACCTCCTTGCCCCGAGACCGTCGATCATACAGCTCACGATTCACAGAGTCATACAGCATGGTCATACAGCAGGCCATTCGGCCCAAATCATCTATGCCGACCAAGATACACCATCCAAGATAGCCCCTTTCTCCAACATTTGGCCCTTCTCCCTCAAAAGCTTTTCTTCTCTGATTCTTCCTAGCTGTTATCCAGCAACTGAACCATCCTATCACCAACTAGAGAGTGGTCCTGACCTATTATTTATCGCATTGGAGGTGCTCGGACTATCTATAATCTGATTTTACAGTTTATCTTGCTCTAAATGTTGTTCCCTTTATCCTGTATTTATACACAATGGATGGGTTTAATTGTAATCATGTATTGTCTTTCTGCTGATAAATAGCATGCAACAAATACATTTTTACTATACACCTGACAATAAGCTAAATTATTGATAAAATACATCTCTTGATGCTCCTGAAAACATCATCAGTGATGTAACCTGGGGTCATTGGGTATTTTGGGTTTTTCAACATCAGACACCCTCTCCCAGGCGACCCAGCCGTGGTTGATCAGATCACGACTTGTGTTCAGGTGGCATTCGCTCCACCCCATGGACCTTCTCTCCTGATCCAGAGCCATCTCGAGGCCTTCTTCGCTGCCTCTGTTGTGTTCTTGATGGCCCTTCTCCTCTCCATTCCGTTGATGCCCAGTGCACTCAAGGCTTTGTAGAGCGATTGCCCTGCAAAACCTCTGCAGCCAACCTCGATGGGCATACATCTTGCCTTCCAGCCCTGCTTATGGCAGTCTGTGACCAGACTGTGACCAGACTCTTCGTACTTGGTCATCTTTCTCTCGTGGGGCCTCCTCCAGACGGTCCTCCCACGGCACTGTCAGTTCCACCAAGACGATGTTTTTGATCGCCTCTGAGACCAGGAGGACGTCTGGCCTCAGGGTGGTCGTGGCAATGTGCCGGGGGAACTTCAGCTGTTTCACCAGGTCTACAGAAAGCTGCCAGTCCTGCGCAGTTGCCAGGGTCCCTGACGGATTCCTGGCTGCTGTGGCTCTTTTTTTTTTTTTTTTTTTAATCAAAAAATTTATTCAATTATTAAAAATAATATTTACACTACAATAAAACAAGCCAGAACCCACCACCATAATACAATACAAACATGTATCCATAATAAACTACTATACAACTATGTTACAATCCTTATTGAGGATACATTCAACACCCTGCGGAGCCCAGCGGTCCCGGAACTCCCTCAGGGTGCCCGTAGACAGGGCGTATTCCCTTTCTAACCCCACCCGGCACGGACGTATCCCCGGAAAAGGGGCAGGCAGCCGGCTCGGGTAGAGCCCTCCACCGTCTGGCGCCGTGACTCGCGGATGGCCAGCTTGGCCAGGCCCAGGAGCAACCCAACCAGGACATCTTCAGCCCTACCCTCTCCCCTACGCACAGGGTGTCCAAAGATGAGGATGGTGGGTGAAAAATGCAGCCAGAAGGCAAGGAGCAGCCCCTTTAGATATTCAAACAGTGGCTGCAGCCTCACGCACTCCATGTACACGTGGTACACAGACTCTTCCAGCCCGCAACAAGTGGCAGGCGGCTGGCGAGTCTGTGAACCGCGAGAGAAACAGGTTGCAGGGAACACCTCGGTGCAATACCCTCCACCCCAGGTCCCCAATGTAGAGGGGGAGAATCCCTGCGTAGAGGGACCCCCACCGGGGGCCCCCCTCGCGACCGGAAGGCAACACTGACCGCCACTTGGTGTCCGGACGGTGGACCAGGGCGAGGAAGTGCAGGGTGTGGAGGAGGAGCCTGTACAGGACACGCCTCCCTGCGTCTCGGAGGGAGACGAAGGGTGTCGAGGAAAGGCGGCTCAAATTGTGTGGGACCGGCTCCCGGGATGGATTACGGAGCCTGGGTCCGATGAGTACTGAGCGGGGGCTTGCTCAACCACAAGTACTCCACACGCTTGAGCCCCCCGGTCACCCGATGGGGCGGGACAAGGACCGGCTGCTCTCACGCCCGGGCCGTCACCCACCGCCGGCGGAGGTGGGGCCCGGTCAACGGCAACCAGGTTCCAGACTCTCAACAAGTCCCTGTAGAAGCCAGGCATCCCCATCAGGACCGCACGGCTGACCCCCACCATCGGGATCCGCGTACCTCCTTGAAGGCAGCGGCTCCGTTGGAAAAAGTGCGTCGCCAGCACGTGCCACCTGGGAGGATGCCCTGAGTACAGGTATCTCTGCAAGGTCCTGAGGCGGAGAGCCGCCAACTTGGTGCGAATGCACACCAGCGACTGACCGCCCTCCTCGATCGGGAGACTCAGGACCGCTGCAGAGACCCAGTGCTTTCCGTTGCCCCAGAAGAAGTCCACCAACTTCTTCTGGATGATCCCAGCAAAGGTGGCTGATGGGACCAATGTGGTCAATCTGTACCAGAGCATGGAGGCCACCAGTTGGTTAATGACCAACACCCTGCCCCGGTAGGAAAGCACTCTGAGGAGACCCGCCCAGCGTCCCAGCCGGGTGACGACTTTCACCTCCAGCTCCTGCCAGTTCGCCAGCCAGGTCTCCGCACCGGGACTCAGGTAGACTCCCAGGTAGAGGAGGTGCGTGGTACTCCACGTGAAAGACCTCATCTCCTCCGGGAGGGAGTCTACCTGCCAGGGACCCACCAAGGGTCCAGAACATTTCCCCCAGTTGATCCTGGCAGAGGAGGCGGCCGAGAAGACTCGTTGGCACTCACGCATCCTCTGCAGGTTGACGGAGTCGGTGACCATGAGGAGCACGTCATCGGCGTAGACCGAGAGGACCACCTCCATGTCCGGCTCGCGTAGAACCATGCCCGTCAACTTCCTCCGAAGCAGACTAAGGAATGGCCCCACGCAGATGGCGTACAGTTGGTCAGACATGGGGCATCCCTGACGTACTCCTCTGTGGAAGGGAATGGGGGCCGTCAACGATCCATTGACTTTCACGAGGCACTCTGCGGTGGCGTATAAAAGTCGGATCCGGGACAACTGCTGTGGCTCTTGGCAGCTGCACTCTGGCCTTCACGAAGGTGAGTTTCTTCTTCTTCTTATCGAGTCCTCACACAAGATTAGAAGTTGTTCAGCCGGAGCTGAACACACTTCTCGGCATCTGTGTACAATGGTGTCTGTCTTGTCGCTTCTTGTACCTGGTGGTGGAAAGATTGGTGGAAACAGGGCCGCGACGTGAACGCTCTTTCCTTGACCCCACGAAGGTGATCATCTGGTTGGTGGGGCGTGCTCATCTGCAGCTGCTGATTCCCAATCTGATGGCTTCTGGGTTTAAGAACCTGGTCGTGACGCCAGGTGTACCGACCCTGCCCAAGAGCCTTTGGGCAGCAGCTCAGGATGTGTTCCAACGTCCCCTTGCCTGAGCATTGCGGGCAAACTTAACTAAACTTAACTAAGCTACACCTTAAGTATGTACACCTTTTCTATCCATATACCTGTCCGTGTGTCTTTAAATGTTGTGATAGTACCTGCCTCAGCATCCTCCCCTGGCTGCTTGTTCCACATTTCCACCTCTGAGTGAAAATGTTGCCCCTTCGGTTCCTATTAAATCTTTTCCCTAAAATCTTTCCCTAGTAATATATACTTATATTATGATATATGGACACACTTATCTGTTTTGCAGTAAATGCCTACTATGTTTTGTGTGCTGAAGCAAAGTAAGCATTTCATTGTCCTATACAGGGACACATGACAATAAACTCACTTGAACTTGAACTTGAACTTGAACCTTCAACCTACATCCTCATGTTTTTTATTCCACGGCCCTGGGTAAAGGACTCTGTGCACTCACTCTATCTACTTCCCTCATTCACCCTATATATTCCCACTTCTATAAGAACACCCCTCAAACTCCACCACTCCATGGAGTAAAATCCTAGCCATCCCAATCACTCCCTACAGCAGCGGGACTTCCATCTCTGCTAAACCATCTTTTTGCATCTTCTGTATCAAGACCACTTTATATTCTTCAATTACACCTCTGCTAATCAAGAGCCCACCAATCTCTGCTTTAAGAATACCCAATACCTTGGCCTCCACAGCCGTCTGTGGCAATGAATTCCACAGATTCACTGCCCTCCAGCGAAATAAATTCCTCCTCATCTCCTTTCTAAAGGTACATCCTTTTATTCTGAGGCTGTGCCCTTTGGTCTTTTCCACACATAGACTGGGAAACACATTCTGTAAATGGGCTGGATGGGTTGGAGTTTGTAAAATGTGTGCAGGATAGTTTTTTGCAACAATACATAGAAGTACCTACTAGAGAAGGGGCGGTACTGGACCTCCTGTTAGGAAATGAGATGGGTCAGGTGGCAGAGGTATGCGTTGGGGAACAGTTCGGGTCCAGTGATCACAATACCATTAGTTTCAATATAATTATGGAGAGGGACAAAACTGGACCTAGGGTTGAGATTTTTGATTGGAGAAAGGCTAAAAGGCTAACTTGCGAAAGGATTTAAAAGGAGTAAATTGGGACAGTTTGTTTTATGGGAAAGATGTGGAAGAGAAATGAAGGACATTTAAAGGTGAAATTTTAAGAGTACCGAATCTTTATGTCCCTGTTCGGTTGAAAGGAAATCGTAAAAATTGTAAAGAGCCATGGTTTTCAAGGGAAATTGGACACTTGGTTCGGAAAAAGAGGGAGATCTACAATAATTATAGGCAGCATGGAGTAAATGAGGTGCTTGAGGAGTATAAAAAATGTAAAAAGAATCTTAAGAAAGAAATTAGAAAAGCTAAAAGAAGATATGAGGTTGTTTTGGCAAGTAAGGTGAAAGTAAATCCGAAGGGTTTCTACCGCTATATTAATAGCAAAAGGATAACGAGGGATAAAATTGGTCCATTAGAGAGTCAGAGTGGACAACTATCTGCAGAGCCAAAAGAGATGGGGGAGATATTAAACAGTTTCTTTTCTTCGGTATTCACCAAGGAGAAGGATATTGAATTATGTGAGGTAAGGGAAACAAGTAGAGTAGCTATGGAAACTATGAGGATCAAAGAAGAGGAAGTACTGACACTTTTGAGAAATATAAAAGTGGATAAGTCTCCAGGTCCGGACAGGATATTCCCTAGGACATTGAGGGAAGTTAGTGTAGAAATAGCAGGGGCTATGACAGAAATATTTCAAATGTCATTAGAAACGGGAATAGTGCCGGAGGATTGGCATACTGCGCATGTTGTTGCATTGTTTAAAAAGGGGTCTAAGAGTAAACCTAGCAATTATAGACCTGTTAGTTTGACGTCAGTGGTGGGCAAATTAATGGAAAGAATACTTAGAGATAATATATATAAGCATCTGGATAAACAGGGTCTGATTAGGAACAGTCAACATGGATTTGTGCCTGGAAGGTCATGTTTAACTAATCTTCTTGAATTTTTTGAAGATGTTACTCGGGAAATTGATGAGGGTAAAGCAGTGGCTGTTGTGTATATGGACTTCAGTAAGGCCTTTGACAAGGTTCCTCATGGAGGGTTGGTTAAGAAGGTTCAATGGTTGGGTATTAATGGTGGAGTAGCAAGATGGATTCAACAGTGGCTGAATGGGAGATGTCAGAGAGTAATGGTGGATGGTTGTTTGTCAGGTTGGAGGCCAGTGACGAGTGGGGTGCCACAGGGATCTGTGTTGGGTCCACTGTTGTTTATCATGTACATCAATGATCTGGATGATGGTGTGGTAAATTGGATTAGTAAGTATGCAGATGATACTAAGATAGGTGGGGTTGCGGGTAATGAAGTAGAGTTTCAAAGTCTACAGAGAGATTTATGCCAGTTGGAGAGTGGGCTGAAAGATGGCAGATGGAGTTTAATGCTGATAAGTGTGAGGTGCTACATCTTGGCAGGACAAATCAAAATAGGACGTACATGGTAAATGGTAGGGAATTGAAGAATGTAGGTGAACAGAAGGATCTGTGAATAACTGTGCACAGTTCCCTGAAAGTGTAATCTCATGTAGATAGGGTGGTAAAGAAAGCTTTTGGTGTGCTGGCCTTTATAAATCAGAGCATTGAGTATAGAAGTTGGGATGTAATGTTAAAATTGTACAAGGCATTGGTGAGGCCAATTCTGGAGTATGGTGTATAATTTTGGTCGCCTAATTATAGGAAGGATGTCAACAAAATAGAGAGAGTACAGAGGAGATTTACTAGAATGTTGCCTGGGTTTCAGCAACTGAGTTACAGAGAAAGGTTGAACAAGTTAGGGCTTTATTCTTTGGAGAGCAGAAGGTTAAGGGGGGACTTGATAGAGGTTTTTTAAATGATGAGAGGGTTAGACAGAGTTGACGTGGAAAAGCTTTTCCCACTGAGAGTAGGGAAGATTCAAACAAGGGGACATGACATGAGAATTAAGGGACTGAAGTTTAGGGGTAACATGAGGGGGAACTTCTTTACTCAGAGAGTGGTAGCTGTGTGGAATGAGCTTCCAGTGAAGGTGGTGGAGGCAGGTTCATTTTTATCATTTAAAAATAAATTGGATAGTTATATGGATGGGAAGGGAATGGAGGGTTATGGCCTGAGCGCAGGTATGTGGGACTAGGGGAGATTATATGTTCGGCACGGACTAGAAGGGTCGAGATGGCCTGTTTCCGTGCTGTAATTGTTATATGGTTATATGGTTATATGGTTATATGGTCCAAGACTCTCCCATTAATGGAGCCTTCCTCTCTGAAGAAGGAACTCTGACACGAGCTGAAACGTCACCCATTCCTTCTCTCCAGAGATGCTGGCTGTCCTGCTGAGTTACTCCAGCTTTTTGTGTCTATCTACGGTTTAAACCAGCATCTGTAGTTCCTTCTTGTACACTTTCCACATCCACTCTACCCAGGCCTTTCACTATTCAGTAAGGTTCAATGAGATCCCCCCTGATCATTCTAAACTCCAGCGAGCTCAGGCCCAGAGCCTTGGGTCAAACGTTAACCCAATCATCCCTGGGATCAACCTGTTCTGGACCCTCTCCAACGTCAGCACATCCTTCCTCAGATATGGGGCCAAAAGATGCTCACAATACACCAAGTGTGGACTAACCAATGCCCTATAAAGCCTCAGCATTGCATCCCTGTTTTTATATTCTAGTCCTCTCAAAATGAATGCTGACATTGCAGTTGCCTTCCTTACCACCAATCCAACCTGTAAATTAACCTTTTGGGAATCCTGCACCAGCACTCCCAAGTCCCTTTGCACCTGCGATTTCTGAATCCTCTCCACAATTAGAAAATAGGCTATGCCTTTATTCCTATTCCCAAATTGCATGGCTCCACAATTTCCTACACTGTTTTCCATCTGCCACTTCTTTGCCTACTCTCCCAACCTGACTAAATCTTTCTGCAGAGTCCCTGCTTTCTCTCCACTACCGGCCTCTCCACCTATCTTTTTATCATCCGCAACCATGGCCACAAAGTCATCAATTCTATCATACAAATCATTAGAAACATAGAAACATAGAAAATAGGTGCAGGAGTAGGCCATTCGGCCCTTCGAGCCTGCACCGCCATTCAATATGATCATGGCTGATCATTCAACTCAGTACCCTGTACCTGCCTTCTCTCCATACCCCCTGATCCCTTTAGCCACAAGGGCCACATCTAACGCCCTCTTAAATATAGCCAATGAACTGGCCTCAACTACCTTCTGTGGCAGATAATTCCACAGATTCACCAATCTCAGTGTAAAAAATGATTTTCTCATCTCGCTCCTAAAAGACATCCCCCTTATCCTTAAACTGTGACCCCTTGTTCTGGACTTCCCCAACATCGGGAATAATCTTCCTGCATCTAGCCTGTCCAACCCCTTAAGAATTTTGTAAGTTTCTATAAGATCCCCCCTCAATCTTCTAAATTCTAACGAGTACAAGCCAAGTCTATCCAGTCTTTCTTCATATGAAAGTCCTGACATCCCAGGAATCAGTCTGGTGAACCTTCTCTGTACTCCCTCTATGGCAAGAATGTCCTTCCTTTTCACATTGATATACAACGTGAAGAGTAGCGGCCCCAGCACCGACCCCTGCTAGACGTCACTAGTCACTGGCATCCAAACAGAACAAGCCCCCTTTATTGCCACACTTTTCCTTCTGCCACCCAGCCAACTTTCCACCCATGCTAACATCTTCCCTCTAATACCATGGGCTCTCATCTTGTTGAGCAGCCTCACGTGCGGCACCTTATCCAAGGCCTTCTGATTATACCGCCTGGGTTTCCACCGGGAGCTCCGTTTCCTCCCGTATCTCAGAGACATGTGGTTTACAAGTTAATTGGCCCTCTGTAATTTTCCCCGTCTGTGTAGAGAGTGGCGTTGAAATTGGGATAACATAGAATAGTGTGAATGGGTGATCGATGGTCAGCATGGACTTGGTGGGTCGAACGGCCTGTGTCCATGCGATATTTCTAATCTAAACTAACCTAAACTAAGCTAAACTAAATAATACAAACCATATGCAGGCCTGTTTAGTTTAGTTCAATTGAGTTTAGTCTAGTTGAGTCTAGTTGAAACTCAACTCGACTAAACTAAACTAAACTAAACTAAACCTGCCTGCATATGGTCTATATTGTTTAATTTAGCTTAGTTTAGGTTAGGTTAGTTTAACACTTTAACTTCCCCTCCCATTCCCAATCTGACCTGGGCCTCATCCATTGTCAGAGTGAGGCCTAGGGCAAATTGTAGGAGCAACACCTCATATTTTGCTTGGGCAGCTTACACCCCAGCGGTATGAACATTGACTTCTCTAACGTCAGGTAACCTTTGCTTTCCCTCTCTCTCCATCCCCTCCCCCTTCCCAGTTCTCGCACCAGTCTTACTGTCTCCGACTACATTCTATCTCTGTACTGCCCACTCCCATGATATCAGTCTGAAGAAGGGTCTCGACCCGAAACGTCACCCATTCGTTCTCTCCAGAGATGCTGCCTGTCCCGCTGAGTTACTCCAGCATTTTGCGTCTACCTAAACTAAACCTGCCTGCATTTGGTCTCTATTCCATGCCTGCCCATAGGTCTGTCCAAATGCTTCATAAACACTGCTATTTTATTTGCTTCTACCACATTATCTGGTGTCACATTCCAGGCACCCATCACTCTTGTATAAAAAGCCTGCTTCAAAAACTCTACTTCACACTTTTGCGCACCCACCCTATAGCTAGATCCTCTAGTATTTAGCATTTCCACCCTAGAGAAAAGACTATCTAGGGGCTGCACGGTGGTGCAGCGGTAGAGTTTCTGCGTTACAGCGCCAGAGACCCAGGTTCGATCCTTGCTGTGGGTGCTGTTTGTACGGAGTTTATACGTTCTCACCGTGACCTGCGTGGGCTTTCTACGGTTGCTTCTATTTCATCCCACACGCCAAAGGCATACAGGTTTGTAGGTTAATTGGCTTCAGTAAAATTGTAAATTGTCCCAAGTGTGTGTAGGATAGCGTTAGTGTGCGGGGATCACTGGTCGGCACAGACTTGGTGGGCTGAAGGGCCTGTTCCTACATGTAGCTCGAAACTAAACTAAACTAAACTATGCTTCATAATTTTATATACTTCTGTCAGGTCACCATCCAGCCTCCAATGCTCTAGAGAAAACAATCCAAGTTTTTACCTTTTGGCTGAACACGTGCACTCGGTCCACCGAGGCAGACGTGATCTCCCGGTTGCCGAACATTTCAACTCCTCTTCCCATTCGCACACTTATCTTTTAGTCCTGGGCCTCCTCCATTGCCAGAGTGAGGCCACATGCAAATTTGAGGACAGCATCACATATTTTGCTCGGGTAGCTTACAACCCAGCGGTATGAATGTTGAATTCTCTTATTTTAAAGTCAGGGTCAAACCTCTGGCGCTGAAGACAGCAACTCTACCGCTGTGCCACTGTGCCGCCCTGACCTTGGGTGCTGTCTTTGTGGGGTTTGCATGTTCTCCCTGTAACCACGTGGGTTCACTTCAGGTGCTCAGGTTTCCTCCCGCATCCCAATGACATGTGGTGTTGTAGGTTAATTGGCTTCTGTAGATTGTCCCAAATCTGCAGGATGGAACTAATGTATGGGTGATTGCTGGTTGGCACCGACTCGGTGGGCTGAAGGGCCTGTTTCCACTCTGTGTACAAGATACCAGATACATTTATTTGTCACGTGTACCAATTGGTACGGTGAAATGTGTGGTCGCCATACAGCCATACGAATAATAAAGAGCACACAACACGATAGTCTTTAACACAGACACCCCCACACAGCAGGATCAAAGTTTCCCACTGTGAGGGAAGGCTCCAAAATTGTCATCCTCCTCTGTTCTCCCGTGGCCGGGGGGGGGCTCCCGAACCCCGGCTGTTGCGCTACGGGTGGTCCAATGTTCAGGCCCGCTAGCCGGGGTGATAGAAGTCGGGACTGGAGGACATCCTATGCAGCTTGGACATCCGAAACGTCCACCTCCTACAAGGGTCCGCGGCTCCCAAAGTCTACAGGCCGCGCCGGGCGGAGATTCAACGCTGGCGGCCCTCGGCAAAGGGTCCCAGGTCTCCACGATGTTGAAGACAACGCCGGCTGCACTGAAAGCTCTGTAGACCACAGCTCCGTGGTATGTGAACAAGTGATCGATGGCCAGCATGGACTCTATAGGCTGAAGGGCCTGTTTCCATGTTTTATCTTTTAATCAATCAATCCCTCTGTAACCCAACACTTCTAAAAGCCTTGTCATTTACTGAATACTTTCCTTGTGCATTGAACCACCCAAGGTGCATCACCACACACTTGTCTGGATTAAACACCATCTGCTATTTCGCTACCTATATTTCCAGTCCCAACTCACCAGGGGCAACTTACAGATCCCACTTTCTGATCCACTCCCTACGCACCAGGGGTGATTTACAATTAACCTACAAACTCGCACGTCTTTGGGATTTGCGAGGAAACCATGAGCACCCAGAGGAAACCCATGTGGTCACAGGAAGAACGTCAACATTTCCAACTGATTCTGCTGTATCCCATGGCAACCTTCCCCGCCATCCACAATTCCACAAACGCTTGTGTCATCTGCAAACTTACTCATCGGACATCTTACATTTTCAAAGAAAGTGTTTATGGATGTTACGGACAGCAGAGTTAGACAATAGACAATAGGTGCAGGAGCGGGCCATTCGGCCCTTCGAGCCAGCACCGCCATTTAATATGATCATGGCTGATCATCCCCAATCATTACTCCGTTCCTGCCTTCTCCCCATATTCCCTGACTCTGCTATCTTTAAGAGTCCTATCCAGCTCTCTCTTGAAAGCATCCTGAGAACCTGCCTTCACTGCCCTCTGAGGCAGGGAATTCCACAGTTTCACAACTCTCTGTGAGAAAAAGTGTTTTCTCGTCTCCATTCGAACTGGCTTACCACTTATTCTTTAACTGTGGCCCCTGGTTCTGGAATCCTCTAACATCAGGCACATGTTTCCTGCCTCTAGCGGGTCCAAACCCTTAACAATCTTATATGTTTCAATAAGAATCCCTCTCATCCTTCTAAACTCCAGAGTGTACAAAGCCAGCCGCTCCATTCTCTCAGCATATGACAGTCCCGCCATCCCGGGAATTAACCTTGTAAACCTACTCCTTCAACTGTAAACTCCCTCAATAGCAAGAATGTCCTTCCACAAATTAGGGGACCAAAACTGCACACAATACTCCAGGTGTGGTCTCACTAGGGCCCTGTACAACTTCAGAAGGACCTTTTTGCTCCTATACTCGACTCCTCGTGTTATAAAGGCCAACATGCCATTCGCTTTCTTCACTGCCTGCTGTACTTGCATGCTTACTTTCATAGACTGATGAACAAGGACCCCCAGATCCCGTGGTACTTCCCCTTTTCCCAACGTAACACCATTTAGATAGTAATCTGCCTTCCTGTTTTTGATGCCAGTGGATAACCTTACATTTATCCACATTAAACTTCATCTGCCATGCATCTGCCCACTCCCCCAACCTGTCCAAGTCACCCTGCATTCTCATAGCATCCTCCTCACAGTTCACACTGCCACCCAGCTTTGTGTCATCTGCAAATTTGCTAATGTTACTTTGAATCCCTTCGTCCAAATCATTGATGTATATTGTAAATAGCTGCGGTCCCAGTACCGAGCCTTGCGGTACCCCACTAGTCACTGCCTGCCATTCTGAAAGGGACCCGTTAATCCCTACTCTTTGTTTCCTGTCTGCCAACCAATTTTCTATCCATGTCAGCACTCTACCCCCAATACCATGTGCCCTAATTTTGCCCACTAATCTCCTATGTGGGACCTTTTCAAGTTCCAGCACTTGGCCTTGCAGAAACCGCGGGTCACAGACTCCAGTCAGTAAAACACCCCTCTACCACTATCCTCTGCCTCCCAGGGCTAAGCCAACTTTGGATCCAATTTTATCAGCTCACTGTGATTCCAATTGACGTTTTCTTCTGGACCAGCCTGCATGAGGGGCCCTGGATAAAGCTTTACTGAAGTCTATGTAGGCCAAAGATAGACAGAGAATGCTAGAGTAACTCAGCAGGACAGGCAGCATCTCCAGAGAGAAGGAATGGGTGACGTTTGGGGTCGAGACCCTTCTTCAGACTGATGACAGGGGAGAGGGAGCATCATAGATAAGGAAGTAGGACAAAGGGAATCGAGATCAAAGAAAATGTAGAATAGATCATTGTTAGCTGGGAGAAGGTAACAACAATGCAGTTGGAGACAGTAAGACTGACAGGAGAATTGGGATGGGGGAGGGATGGAGAGAGAGGGAAAGCAAGGGTTACTTGAAGTTAGAGAAGTCAATCTTTATACCGCTGGAGTGTAAACTGCCCAAGCAAAATAAGAATAGACAACGTACTCTACCATGTCGTCATTAACCTTCTGATTCAGCCTCCATTAGGATCCTGGGAAAAGGTTTTCCTGGTTTATGTGGACAGCATACTCTGCCCCACCCTCATCAATCATCAAAACCCTCGGTCAAATTTGTGAGGCAGGATTTCTCCTTAATGTCCGTATTTTCCCTAATTGAATAAATCCTCTAGAGGCCTGTCCCACTAACATGACTTTTCAGCGACTATCTTCGACCTTGAAACTCGAGGGCACTCATCTGAAAAGCCTCGACCGTCAGCGATGAAACCGCGAGCCGGATCGACCATCTACACACACACACACACACGGTGCTCTGTGGCAGCTGTTTACCTTCATCTTCATCACGCAGACACACTACTTTGCTGTCCCTGGCCCCCACCTTCGCGTGTGTGTGTGTGTGTGTGTGCGTGTGTGTGTGTGCGTGCGTGCGTGTGCGCGGAGTCGGTCGATGCAGCTTGCAGTCGGTCAATCCAGCTCACAGTTTCAACACGAATGATCGATGCAGCTCGAGGCTTTCCAGGCGCGTGCCTTCGAGGTTGAAGGTCGAAGGCACTCTTCTGGACTCGCGGATTAGGTCGCCCAAGTGGGACAGGCCCTTTACAAAGACCTCCTAGAACCTCGTGTCGACCATGCTGCGAGTATGAGTCGAGGGCAAACTCTTCTAAACTCGCCAATTAGGTCCCCGCAGTGGGACAGCCTAATAAGGCGAGTTTAGAAGAGTTTAGGAGAGTTTGAAAAAATGGCATGTTGAAGACCTCCTTCAACCTCCTTCGACTATGTTGAAGGCTATCTACAACTACCTTTGATTACCTTCGACTACCCTTGATTACCTACGACTAACATGCCTACGACGAACTACTACGACCTACTACGACTAAACCTACGAGTAAACATTTTTTTCCCATAGCGATTTTTTTTACTCGTGGGCATTTTTCAGCAGCTGAGGCCTCGGACGACCATGGTGCCAGTTTGAGTCGAGGGCAAACTCGCCAGAACTCGCGGATTAGCTCGCCGCAGTGGGACAGCCCCTTAAAGAATCTTCTCCAATTTTGGAATACCTAAGGCAAATGCACTGAGTCTTTTACCCAGAGTAGGGAAATTAAGAACCAGAAGACATAGGTTTAAGGTGAGAGGGGAAAGATTTAATAGGAACCTGAGGGCAATTCTTTTTCCACAAAGGGTGGTAGGTGAATGGAATGACTTACCGGTAGATGAGGCAGGTACTATCACAACGTTTGGACAGGTACATGGATTTAGGTTTAGAGAGACACGAGTCAAACACAGGCAGGTGGGACTAGTGTAGATGGGGCATGCTGGTTGTATGGGCAATTTGAGTCGAAGGGCCTGTTTCCACCCTGTATGACTCTATAACTCCATAAACAATCTTCTCCATTGCTTCACAAGATATCCTGGGATAAATTTCATCAGGCCCTTGGGTCTTGTCCACCTTAATATTTTTCAAGACTCACAATACCTCATCCTCCTTAATGTCGACATGCCTGAGACTCAAACCCCCTGATTACAACCATTCATATTCTTTTCCTTGGTAAATATAAATGTGAACTTCTCATTAAGGACATCACCCACTCCTTTGACTCCATGCATTAATCACCTCCTTTATGCTTAAATGGACCTATCATTTCCCCACACACCCTTGTGTCCTTAACAAACAAATACAATGCCTTGGGATTCTCGTTAGTACTACTTGCCAAGAAAAGTTCATGTTCCTTTTTAACCCACTTAACTAAATTCTTTGTTCAAGAAGGAACTGGAAGATCGAAGGTACACAAAATTGCTGGAGAAACTCAGCGGGTGCAGCAGCATCTATGGAGCGAAGGAAATAGGCGACGTTTCGGGCCGAAACCATTTCTGAAGAAGGGTTTCGGCCCAAAACGTCGCCTATTTCCTTCGCTACATAGATGCTGCTGCACCCGCTGAGTTTCTCCAGCAATTTTGTGCAACTAAATTCTTTCCCCTTTTAAGCAGTTGGCATAGACGAGTTGGACCAGAAGGGCCTGTTTCTGTGACTTGATGACTCTAAGTGGTGCAGGAAATGGGGAATTGTTAAGCTGGGTTAGAAGGGGACTGTTTTAGCTGTGCTTCCACATTCTATGTGCTGCAAACTTAAGATCAACCAAAATCTCAATTTGCAACATCCTATTCACTCATTACCACGATGCACATTGGCTTCTGATTAAAACATGCTTCCATTTTTAACTCTCCTTCTTATTTTTAAGTAATTCTATTGTCTCATCCCTTGTTCTCTCCTTCAGCCCCGTACCCCTTAAGGGTGGCACGATGGAGCAACTGTAGAACCACTACCTCACAGCGCCCGAGACCCGGTTTGCACGTTCTCCGCTTTCTCCGGGTCCTCCCGTTTCTGCCCACATCCCAAAGACGTGCGGGTTTGTGGGTTAATTGGCCTCTGTAAATTGCAGTTAGTGGGTAAAACATGGATGAGAAAGTAGGATTACAAAGAACTAGTGTGAATGGATGATTGATGGTTGGCGTGGACTCGGTGGGCCATTGGAACCGTTTCTGTTATGTATCTTAAGAAAATAAACCCTCTAAGATAGTTGACCTTGATATCTGGCCTCCAGATCATCTCCAAATGTAAGAACTTCATGCTTTCTGCTGCCCAGGTTCAAAGCTCTGGAGTAGAGTCATAGACTAGAATTGGAGAGGGTCAAGGGGAGGTTTATGAGAATGATCCCTGGAATGAGCGTTGGAAGGAACTGGGCCTCTACTCACTGGAGTTTAGAAGGTTGAGGCGGGGCCTCATTGAAACACTCCAAGTCACACACTGTTGGGAATATATTGTCATTCCTCCATTGATGTTAACAGTCAGAACCTTTTTCCCCAGGAAGTAAATATCAAATGTTAGAGGACATAGCTTTAAGGAGAGAGGGGTAAAATGTAAAGGAGATACTGTATGCAGGGCAATGTTTTTGCACAGAGGTAGGCGGGTGCCTGTTAACATATGAAGGCACTGGGCCTGCACTCGCTGGAGTTTAGAAGAATGAGGGGGGGGGCCTCATTGAAACATACAGAATAGTGAAAGGCTTGGATAGAGTGGATGTGGAGATGATGTTTCCGTTAGTGGGAGAGTCTAGGACTAGAGGTCATTACCTCAGAATTAAAGGACGTACCTTTAAGAAGGAGATGAGGAAGAATTTCTTCATTCAGAGGGTGGTGAATCTGGAATTCTTTGCCACAGAAGGCTATGTGGACTAAGTCAATGGATATTTTTAAGGCAGAGAAAGATAGTATTAGTACTGGGGTCAAACAACCGTTTGCACTGCCTTTTTACTTCAACCCAAACCCCCCCAAACGTCTGAAGAAGGGTTTCGGCCCGAAACGTTGCCTATTTCCTTCGCTCCATAGATGCTGCTGCACCCGCTGAGTTTCTCCAGCTTTTTTTTGTGTAACCCCCCCAAACAACCATTTACACTGCCTTTTCACTTCAACCCAAACCCCCCAAACAACCATTTGCTCTGCCCTTTTACCTCAAACCAACCACATTTTCATTTTCAAACCACATTAAGAGCACTCACAGTTGAGTAAACATGTGTTCAGTGTTATTCAGAGCTCAGAGAGACGTGAACCTCTCGCTTCCTCCATCTTGCAGAGACTGAGTGAGGCACACCACTTCCGGGTTTTATAGTCCCTCCCCCTCCCACCAACAGGGGCAGCAGAGAGAATGGCAACATTTTTTAGAACATTAATATCGCTCTGATTTTTCATCAATGGGAAAAATCCCCCTGAGCGAGGTGGCCAGAAATGATGGCCGTAGGTGGCGGCGTTCTCTCGGAAATCACAGCACAGCGAGCCAAAAGCGGTCAAGATCAGACTTTTAGTAATATAAATTTTTGGAATATATTGACCATTAAACACTCTTGATTCTTGACTATGTTCTAAGCCATCATCTCATCTAACATACAGCATCTCCAGCTTTAATTTCCCTTGTCCTGGGAGTATCTGACATTATAGTGCAGAGAGAGAGATACAAGGGCCTGCCCCACTTTCCCGAGCTACTCACAAATTCTCCCGAGTTTCCCCCTTGATTCAAACTCGGACAAAGTCCGTAGCGAGTCCGTAGGAGTCCGTAGATACATCGTAGCGGCTCGTTATGCCAGCCGTAGGTAGTCGGGGCATCAGGTAAGTTGGGACGTTTTTTCCAGCATGACAAAAAAAGTCCACGAATAAAAAGATAGTCGGGAGTAGAAGTTCGCAGATCACAAAAATCTTGATTTTTTTTTTAAGGTCCTCTCAACTCGGCAGAGGACTCGGGAAAGTGGGACAGGTCCTTTACTGTATAAGTGTATCCCATGCTGTCTCTATCATTAGCTCAGTTTAGTTTAGAGATACAGCGTGGAAACACCAAGTCCGTGCCTACCATCGATCATTCGTTCTATGTTGTCCTATTTTTTCATCCACTCCTCACACATTGGGGAAGTTTTAAGGAGGCCAATTAACCTGCAAACCTTTGGGAAATAGGCCATTCGGCCCAGCGAGACTATGCAGACCATTGCTCGCCCATTCACACTGGTTGTATTTTATCCAACTTTCATATCCATTCGCTACTCATTGGGGACAATTTACACAGGGCCAATTAACCTGCAAACCCACACGTATTTGGGATGTGGGAGGAAACCGGAGCACCGGGAGGAAACCCACGTGGTCACAGGGAGAACGTGCAAAACTCCACACAGCACCCAAAGTCAGGATTGAACCCGGGTCTCTGGTGCCGTGAGTCAGCACGGGGAGAACGTACAAACTCCACACAGACAGCACCCGTAGTGGGGATTGAACCCGGGTCTCCGGCGCTGCAAGGCAGCAACTCTACCGCTGTGCCAGCGTGCTGCAGAAAATCAATTCATTATTTTATTTTTTTTCCCCTATTATTTTTTTGTTATTTCCTCTGTCTGGGAAATGTGGATATCATTTGCTAACTTTTTATTCCAATTTAAACTATTTCCAATCTCAATCACCTTGCCTCCTCCAATTTAAGAACAAGACTTCCCCTAGTGGTGACTAAATGAAGGGCAGTACAAGCAAACTACACCCGTCACTGATTTTACTCCAACTCTTGTTTAAAGCTCACACATGGGTTTAAAGTTAAAAGTACAGCAGCCATTCATTTCCAAATCTAAAATCTAAAATTAACTGCAACTATAGTAAACCTATAACGTGCATCATGCTGACAAAAAGCATCAAAAACAGCCAAGAGAATTTAACGGTTCAATAGTTCTTTATTTGTCACAAATGCAACTGCATAGTGAAATTCTTTTTGCATCTATTAGACATGCTGGCCATTTTTGGCGCCATTATTCAAAGTCCAAAGTCCTGGTCTGACCGCACGCTCGATGTACTAGAGCAGTTTCCATGAACCGATATCCCTCTCCTCCCCTAGCCATCTTTGTATCCTGGGGTGCCTCCTGCAGGCGGCCTTGCTCTGGTTCACCATCCTACTGGGAGGCTGCACAGTGGCGCAGCGGTAGAACTACTGCCTAACAGCGCCAGAGACCCTGGTTCGAACCTGACTACGGGTGCTGTCTGTATGGAGTTTGTACGTTCTCCCCGTGACCCGCGTGGGTTTTCTCCGAGATCTTCGGTTTCCTCCCACACTCCAAAGTTAATTGGCTTGGTATAAATGTATGAATGTAAAATTGTCCCTGGTTTGTGCAGGATAGTGTAAGTGTGCGGGGATCACTGGTCTGTGTAGGCTCGGTGGACCGACAGGCCTGTTTCCGTACTGTATCTCTAAACTAGACTAAACTAAACCACCGATCCTTGCTCCTGGCACCCCGACTTCTCCAGCTCCCTCCCAGTCTTGCTGACGGCTTTCAGACGGGTTCCAGGTTTCACTGACCGTCAAGCTTTCAGGCGAGGTCCCGCCGACCAACAAGCCTTCAGCTCAAGCCTGAGAGCTTAGTTTTAGTTTAGAGATGCAGCATTGAAACAGGCACTTCGGCCCACCAAGTCCGCGCCGACCTGCCATCCCTGCACACTAACACTACCTTACACACACTGGGGACAATTTACACAATTAACCAAGCCAATTAACCTACAAACCTCTACGTCTTTGGAGTGTGGGAGGGGAACTGAAGATCTCATAGAAAGCCCATGCAGTTTATGGGGAGAACGTACAAACTCCGCAAAGACAGCATCCGTAGACAGGATCGAACCCGGGTCTCCGGCGCTGCAAGCGCTGTAAGGCAGCAACTCTACCGCTGCACCACCGTGCTGCCCTAACATAAAATATTGTAAGTCGCAGACGTTATATAGAAACATAGAAAATTCTTAAGGGATTATAGAAACATAAAATTCTTAAGGGATTGGACAGGCTAGATGCAGGAAAAATGTTCCCGATGTTGGGAGAGTCCAGAACCAGGGGTCACAGTTTAAGAATAAGGAGTAGGCCATTTAGGACTGTGAGGAGGAAAAGGTTTTTCACCCCAGGAGAGTTGTGAATCTGTGGAATTCTCTGCCACAGATGGCAGTGGAGGCCAATTCACAGGATTGTTTTGAAGAGAGAGTTAGATATAGTTCTTAGGGCTAGCGGAATCAAGGTAGATGGGGAGAAAGCAGGAATGAGGTAGATTTTGGATGATAATAATAATAATAATAATAATATATTTTATTGTCATTGCACATCAGTGCAACGAGATTTAGTATGCAGCTTCTAACCGATGTAAAAGAAAAGTAAAATAAATGAATAAACTGTGCAACGTGACTATCCGAGGGAGACAGTCCAGGGGAGATGGGGGGCACTCAGCAGGGCCGGTTCAGAGCCGCTATAGCTCTGGGAATGAAGCTGTTTCTGAGTCTGGAGGTTCGGGCGTAGAAGGCCTTGTAACGTCTGCCGGAGGGAAGTAGTTCGAACAGTCCGTTACAAGGGTGTGAGGAGCCTTTATGAGGATCAGCCATTGAATGACGGTGCTGGCTCAAAGGGCCAAACGGCCTACTCCTGCACCTTATTTCTATGTTTCTATTTTCCTCTTAATATCACCAGTCATCTCTGCATGTGTTCCTGGATATTAGAAGTAACAAGATGCAAAGTTTTGCTGAGTTTATTTTTGTCTGTGTTTATCATTTACAATAATTTTCCACTGCAAGAACCACTTGCCCATTTATGTTCCTATAAAATCATCTTATTGATTTTCAAGGCAGAACGCTTCTTAATGAGAAATAAAATTGGATTCAAATCTATTAATGTGCAATCCTCACCGTGCCAGGGGAAAGATCCTCGCTGCATGTCATGACCAGCAAGGCTACATATACAAATCACCTCTTATTGAATTAGAGTTTATAGTCCTACAGTATGGAAACAGGCCCTTCGGCCCAACTTGCCCATGTAAACCAAGATGCCCCATCCACACTAGTCGCACTTGCCCATGTTTGGCCCACATCTCTCCAAAATAGACACAGAGCCATACAGCATGGAAACAGGCCCTTCAGCCCAACTTCCCCATGTTGACCAAGGTGCTCTATCTGGTCCCACTTGATAACCTTTGACCCATACCCTTTCAAATAGATATTGAGCAATACAACATGGAAACAGGTTAATTGGCCAATCTGCCCATGTCCCACACTTGTCCCACTTATCTGCAACTGGTCCATATCCTTCTAAAATAGTCATAGAGCTATACAACGTGGAACAGGCCCTTGGTAGAGCTATACAACGTGGAACAGGCCCTTGGCCTAACTTTCCCGTGCCGACCAAGATGCCCTGTCTGCACTAGTTCTACATGCCCGCATGTGGGCCATATCCCTCTACGCCTTAGAGGTTATTGTCCATTTGTCATACAATCCTGACGTGGAAACTCTTTGTCATCTCTTCATTGTCACTAGTTCTGAATTCTCAAACTCCTTACTTAACAGCACAGTGGGCGTATCTTCAGCACCCATATGGACTGCCTTTTGTAGGCCAAGGTGTTCATTCTGAGATTATTCTTCTTCAATCCTGACGCAGTAAAGGATCATTGGCAATCTGAATCAAACTGACAGGGGGGGGTATCTTCACCATACCTCATTGTCAAACTTACCGAATAGTGCAGTAAGGCCTGGGAGAGAGTGGATGGGGGAGATTGGATGAATAGTTTCCACTAGAGTGGATGTGGAGAGAGCATAGGACCAGACCAGAGGTCATAATCTCAGAATTAAACGACGTTCCTTTAGGAAGGAGAAGAGGAGGAATTTCTTTAGTCAGAGGGTGGTGAATCTGTGGAATTCTTTGCCACAGAAGGCTGAGGGCCAAGTCAATGGATATTATTAAGGCAAGAGATAGATAGATTCTTGATTAGTACGGGTGTCAGGGGTTATGGGGAGAAGGCAGGAGAATGGGGTCAAGAGGTAAAGATAGGCGTAAAGTGGTAAAGGGCGGTCATGGTGGGGACAGTGGTAGAGTTGCTGCCTTACAGCGAATGCAGTGCTGGAGACCCGGGTTTGTTCCTGATTACGGGTGCTATCTGTACGGAGTTTGTACATTCTCCCCATGATCTGCGTGGGTTTTCTCCGAGATCTTAGGTTTCCTCCCACACACCAAAGACGTACAAAGGTTAATTGGCTTGGTAAATGTAAAAATTATCCCTAGTGGGGTGTAGGATAGTGTTGGTGTGCAGTGGTTGCTGGTCGGCCCGGAACCTATGGGCTGAAGGGCCTGTTTCCACACTGTATCTTCAAACTAAAACTAAGATCAGCCATGATTGAACGGTGGAATAGACGATGGGCCGCTCAAGGACATTCACAGACTTGTCACGAAGCCACTCCTGCATTGTCTTGGATGTGTGCTTAGGGTCGTTGTCCTGTTGGAAGGTGAACTCCACCCAGTCCGAGGTCCAGAACACTCTGGAGCAGGTATTCATCAAGGATCTCTCTGTACTTTGCTCAGTTCATCTTTCCCTCGATCCTGACTAATCTCCCAGTTCCTGCCACTGAAATACATCCCCACAGCATGATGTTGCCACCACCATGCTTCACCATGATGAGCGGTGCCTGGTTTCCTCCAGACACGACGCTTGGCTTTCAGGCCAAAAGTTCAATCTTGGTTTCATCAGACTAGAGAATCTTGTTTCTCATGGTCTGAGAATCCTTTAGGTGCCTTTTACTCCAAGCAGGCCATCAAGTGCCTTTTTTCTGAGGAGTGGCTTCCGTCTGGCCACTCTACCATAAAGGCCTGATTGGTGGAGTGCTGCAGATACAGTTGTCCTTCTGGAAGGTTCTCCCATCTCCACAGAGGAACTCTGGAGCTCTGTCAGAGTGAACATCGGGTTCTTGGTCACCTCCCTGACCAAGGCCCTTCTCCCCCGATTGCTCAGTTTGGCCGAGCGGCCAGCTCTATGAAGAGTCCTGATGGTTTAAAATTTATTCCATTTAAGAATGATGGAGGCCACTGTGCTCTTTGGGTCCTGCAATGCTGCAGAAATTGTTTTCCACCCTTCCCCAGATCTGTGTCTCGACACAATCCTGTCTCGGAGTTCTGCAGACAATTCCTTCGTCTTCAGAGCTTAATTTCTGCTCTAACATGCAGGTGTGTGCCTTTCCAAATCATGTCCAATCAACTTAATTTACCACTGGTGAACTCCAATCAAGTTGTAGAAACATCTCAAGGATAATCAATGGAAACAGGATTAATCTAACCTCAATTTTGAGTGTCATAGCAAAGAGTCTGAATACTTTTGTGAATGTGATATTTCAGTTATTTATTTTTAATTGCTTTGCAAACATTTCTAAACACTTGTTTTCGCTTCTTCATTCTGGGGTATTGTGTGTAGATTGATGATAAAAAAAAAGAATTTAATCCAATTTAAAATAAGGCTGTAACGTAACAAAATGTGGAAAAAGTGAAGGGGTCTGAATACTTTCTGAATGCACTGTATGGAATGAGCAGCCAGAGGAGGTAGTTGAGGCAGGTACTATCAATTAAAAGATTTGGACAGGTACATGGATAGGATAGATTTAGCGGGATATGGGCTTAATGCAAGCCGATGGGACTAGTGTAGATGGGGCATGTTGGTCGGGGTGGGCAGGTTGGGCCGAATGGCCTGTTTCCATGCTCCATAACTCTATGACTCTACTCAAATCTTTTACAATGAAGATGTTTTACTGAAACACTACCTGGGTTAAGTGGCATTAGCTAGAAGGAGCAGTTGGACAAACTTAGATTGTTTATCTAAGTTTGTTTATATACTCTATCGGGGGGGACCTGGTCGAAGTATATAAAATAATGAGAGGCATAGATAGTGTAGAGTAGACAGTCGGAAACCTTTCCCCAGGATGGAAATGACAAAGACTAGCGGCCATAGCTTTCTGGTGAGAGGAGCAAAGATTAAAAGCATGGTTAGTATGGGCAAGTGTGGGCTGAAGGGCCTGTTTTTATGCTGTCTGCCTCTGTGACTCTAATCCCTTTCCAATCCTTCACCTGATGTTTTTCCCCTCGCCCTATGTCAATGAAGTTTGATGGAGTCTTCAAACATTTTTTTTTTAACCAAGTTATTAATATCGATATATTTAAACAAAAAGTATCTAAATCCATTTTTTTTGGATGAAGTAAATGGCTGTCGACCTTTTGGTCGCTGGCTGGGTCATTAAAGGGACGGTGGGTCCTGTGATATGTTCCTTGCACGCTAAGTAATGAGGATGGCAGCGTGGAGTTTTTTTTTTGTGCTCATTACGGGGCCGGTAATGGGATAGTCAGCCTGTGATATGTCTCCCAGACAGTCGGTAATGGAGTAGCCTCGGTCCTGTTAGATATTCCGTGCAGGCTTTAATGTGACAGTCACAGTCTTACGCCACACTCTTCACACAATCACCAGCGTGACAGGCAGCACTGCACTACATTCCCTGCACAGTCAGTTAAGGAGCAGCCTCGCTTTTGTTATATACTCTTTACACAGTTTAATAGGACAATCAATCAGGTTATATACTCTTCCCGTTGTGGTTTATGGCAGGGTCACAGTCCCTGCGACATGCCAGTCTGATCTACTGCACAAAACAAGGTTGGTTTACAGATCACAGACCTTGATGCATGGGCCACGGCTCTCTGACTGTATCATCTGTTTATCTAGCGTCGTATCAATTGAAGGAGTTAATGGCACACGCGCACCATTCAAAACCTTTAGCGTAGGATTTTACAAACATTATATGGTTCATCTGCTTTATAGATGCTTCCAATTGATGAAACCAGATGAAAAATAATAGCATTATGGTTTGATGGTTTATCATGGTAACCTGGCCTATTACTTACAAAGGCTAACCATGTTGTTATGTGTAATGTGCATTGCTAAATCACCTGAGAAGAAGTCAGTGGATGGGATATTTTGCTTTACGGCAAGCTGTCACATATTATCCATGCTGTTTATGCTTGATTATTGACCATCAGAACAGGTTCTCCAATCTCAACTGTTAATTCAATTCAAGGCTGCACGGTGGCGCAGTGGTAGAGTTGCTGCCTTACAGCGCCAGAGACCCGGGTTCAATCCTGACTACGGGTGCTGGCTGTACGGAGTTGGAACGATCTCTCCACGACCTGCCTGGGTTTTCTTCGAGATCTTCGGTTTCCTCCCACACTCCAAAGACGTGCAGGTTTGCAGGTTCATTGGCTTCATTGGTATAAATGTAAACTGTCCCTAGTGTGTGTAGGATGGTGTTCGTGTTGGGGGATGGCTGGTCGGCGCAGACTCGGTGAGCCGAAGGGCCTGTTTCCCTAAAACGCACTGTATCTCTAAACTAAACTCAACTAAAGATAGATACAAAGTGCTGGAGGAACTCAGCGGGTCAGGCAGCATCTTTGCAGAATAGGAACAGGTGACGTTTTGGGTTGGAACCCTTCTTCAGAATGAAAGTAGAGAGGGGGAGAGGGGAGACTGGAGAGAGGAAAAGGCCAGAACTACTCATGGCTGAATACATTCTATTTCTCTCCTCACAGATGCAAGCTGACCTGCTGAGTATTTCTGTTCTTATTTTAGATTCCCTGCATCTGCCGCTGTTTCTTTGATTTTCGCGTAGGTATCGGGGAAAATCCCTGTTGCAATTTTCTTTCCTTGAAATATTAAAAAGAACTATTGGCTGCATAATTCACAGTCCTCTGACAAAGTGACGATATGGAAGACCTCTCGAATAAAAGAGGGATGATCTGCTGAGAAATGTGCGATTTTCTCACGTGATAGACTCTCTAATTGGGGGTCAAACAAGCAGAGATTTCTTCAGCTTAACTTAATAATTATAATAATAATAATAATAATAATAATAATACATTTTATTTATGGGCGCCTGTCAGAACACTCAAGGACACCTTACAGTTAAAACAAGCAAATTACAAATATATAAATACAGCAATAATACATAATTCGGAGCTTTATTAGTTAGTTAGTTTCATTAAGTCTACTGTCACATGTATCGAGGTACAGTGAAAAACTCATTGTCATGTGAAAACCCCACATTTCTCAGCCGATCACCCCTCGAGAGATCTTCCATAACTTTGTCTGAGAACTGTGAATTACTTAGCCAATAAATCATTTTAATACTTCAAGGAAAGATAATTGCAACAGGGATTTTCCTGATACCAGTCAGCGGATAGACTATGAGTACATGATTACAATCGAGACATCCACAGCTTACAGATCTGAGAGGGGATTCAAAAGAGCATAGTTAAAGTAAGAAATGCTGCTGTTGGAGTAGAAACATCGAAACATAGACAATAGGTGCAGGAGTAGGCCATTTGGCCCTTCGAGCCAGCACTGTCATTCAATATGATCATGGCTGATCATCCAGAATCAGTACCCCGCTCCTGCTTTCTCCCCATATCCCTTGATTCCGTTGGTCCTAAGATCTGTGTCTAACTCTCTCTTGAAAACATCTGGTGAATTGGCCTCCACTGCCTTCTGTGGCAGAGAATTCCACAGATTCACAACTCTCTGGGTGAAAAAGATTTTCCTCATCTCATTTCTAAATGGCTAACCCCTTATTCTTAAACTGTGACCCCTGGTTCTGCACTCCCTCAACAATGGGAACATTTTTTCTGCATCTAGCCGGTCCAACCTATTAAGAATTTAATATTTTTCTATGAGATCCTATCTCATCCATCTAAATTCCAGTGAGTACAAGCCCAGTGGACCCATACTTTCATCATTTGTCAGTCCCGCCATCCCGGGATTAACCCAGTGAACCTACGCTGCACTCCCTCAATAGCAGGAATGTCCTTCCACAATTTAGGAAACCGAAACTGCACACAATACTCCAGGTTTGGTCTCACCAGGGCCCTGTACAAAAATGGTGCTGAGGTTAGACATTAGTCACTTATGAATAGATAAGGTGAATGCATGGCATCTTTTACCAGTGTAGGGGAATCAAGACCCAGAGGACATAGGTTTAAGGTGGGAGGAGAAAGATTTAATAGGAACCTGAGGGGCAGCTTTTACACTCAAAGGGTGGTTGGTATATGGAACGATCTGCCAGAGGAGGTTGGTGAGGCAGGGACTATAACAACATTTAACAGGCACTTGAATAGGTACATGGATAGATTCAGGGACAGTGTCTTCCTAGATGCTTTCAGGCAACTGTACCATCCTATCACCATCTAGAGAGCGACCCTGAGCTACCATCTACCTCATTGGAGACCCTTGGACTATCTTTAATTGGACTATCTTGAATCGCAGCCTCCTAGACCATATCACAAACCAACTCTTCACTCCATCTACACTTCACACTCCTCAGCAAGGCCAGCAGCATAATCAAGAACCCGTCTCATTCCAGTCGCTCCCTCTTTCCCCCTCTCCCATTAGGCAAGCCGTGCAGAAGTGTGAAAACGCACACCTCCAGATTGCAAGTTTCATTCCAGCTGTTATCAGGCAACTGAACCATCCTACCAACAACTAGAGAGCAGTCCTGAGCTACTATCCACATCATTGGAGACTCTCCGACCATCGTTAATCGGACTTTACTGGAATTTATCCTGCACAAAGCATTATTCCTTTTATCCTGTATCTGTACACTGTGGATGGCTTCATTGAAGTGATGTATAGTCAGTGGCGGACTGGCCAGAGTGTCAACTTGCCCGATGGCAAGTGGGCCCCTGATGAAGTGGGCCCCCTTTGTCTCCTGGCAACCAATATTTTTAGACCCAGTCCGCCACTGTGTATAGTCTTTCCGCTGACTGGTTAGCATGGAAGAAAGAAACATTCACTGTGCCTTGGTGCACGTGGCAATAAACTAACCTAAACTAAACTTCATTCCTAAATAAAAAGTTCAAGGTGCAGGAACTCTAAACTCAAAATAGAAAATGCTGGAACTACTCTCAAGGTCACGCTGCATCTGTGGGACATGAAAGAGAGTTATCGGCCTGTCCCACTTAGGAGATTTTTCAGGCGACGTCACGTGACTAGGCTGTCACCACATGGTCGCCGATGGTCGCCGGGTGTTGCCTGTATGGTCGTGAGTAGTCTTCTCAGTCGCCCAAAGAGTCGTAGCGTCTTTTTGGCCACCGCTGGATTTTCAACATATTAAATGTTTTTGCCGACAGTTGGCAACCGTGGGTTTGATGCCAATGAGCGTAGCTTGATGTCGGTACTGTCATAGGTTGTTGCCAGGTGACGTAGGTTGTCGCCAGAACGTAAGTTGTCGCTGGTGCTGACTTCGGTGAATTCCAATATCGTATTCGCCGGCAGTCCCCTAATAAATCACCTGAGTGAACCCGGCCCAATAGTCCAGTCACCGGTTTTTCAGCGACCTGCTACGACCTGCTATGGCAGTCTCCGGGAGTCCCTCAAAAATCGCCTAAGTGGGTCAGGCCCATTAACGTTTGAGGTCAAAGACACATCATTTACAATCTTCTGACAAGAAATTGAGCATTGTAAACATGAAAATGCCCCATGGTGTTTCACCATAATGATTTGGCTTAAGGTGAGAGGGAATAAATGAACATTGAAATCAGGACCAGATGAAGAGAAATTAAGACTAAGCTGGTGAAAGGGGTAAGATTTAAAAATTGTTTTACAAAGCAAAAGAGAGGTAGAGATAAGAACTGTGCAGCTATACAGCAAGTAAACAGGAAAAAATTACCCCTCAGATTCCTATTAAATCTTTACCCAATATCTCCCCACAATTTCTCCCACTATCCCACCCCTCTTAATTTCACCCCCACTTGCCCTATCCCTTTCCCCCAAATCCTTTCCTCTGGCTTCACTTTTCACTCCTTCTCTTCTATCTTTATCTGACACACATCCAGCAATCAAACCGCCCCCCTGCCCCCAACCCACTTGCCCACCTGTATACATCTGTCACCTGCCAGGCTTTGTCCTGTTCCATCTCTCCTTCCAGTTTTTCCCCCCCCCCCCCCCCCCCCCCCCCCAACTGCAATCATCAGTGAAGAAGGATCCCGACCTTAAATGTTGCCTGCCCATTCCCACCACAGATGCTGCCGGACCCGTTGAGTTGCGCCAGCACTTTCTGTGACCTCCTGAATGCTCCTTTCCTTTGATTTGATAACCATTTTGGCAACATGGTGGCACAGCAGTAGAGTTGCTGCCTCACAGCACCGGAGACCCGGTTTCGATCCTGACTATGGGTGCTATCTGTACGGAGTTTGTACGTTCTCTCTGTGACCATGTGGGTTTTCTCCGGGTGCTCTGGATTCCTCCCACACTCCAAAGACGTTTGGGTTTGTAGGTTAATTGGCTTCTGTAAAGTGTAACTTGTTGCTAGTGAGTAGGATGGTGCAAGTGTACAAGTTGGTTCCTGGTCGGCACAGAGGCGTTGGGCCAAAGGGCCTGTGTTCCACGCTGTACCTCTAAACTCTAATGTAGATCGGCACCAACACTACCACCCCAACCCTCTGATCTTTCACTTCACCCGTAACAAAGCACTTACAAGGAGCTAGACACAAAATGCTTAAGTAACTCAGCGGGTCAGACAGCATCTCTGGAGAAAAGGAATAGGTGACGTTTTGGGTCGAGACCCTCCACCAGGCCAGCATCTACAGTTCCTTCTTATGCATTTACAAGGAGGCCCTGCCATTGTCTAGGGGGTACAGATCCACAGCTAATTTTGTCAGGGAGACACTTTTAAAATTCCCTCCTCCAAACCCATCTTCCGGACCAAGCTATGGGTTTGCTATCTTAATCTCTGCTTTTTGGACTCGCCATACACAGTTTTATTATCATTCCATGGAGCACCGTGGGACAATTTTCTGAGTTAAAGGAGCTATATAAATGCAAATTGCTGTTGGTGGTGGGAGACCTCATTTCACTTTGATAACATCGCCCATTAAGGCCGCCAATTTTATTCATGTAAACAGTGTGATGAGTTTTAGTTGATTTAGTGAGGAATGACTTGGAAACGACAATAGTTGTTGGTGGTAACCAAGCGATTTGGTGCGTTAGAAGCATAAAGAACGTAACTGCGTACTGATAATATTAATCACAAAGGAATCTTGGTATTCATGGAGGAATAAAGATCCGGCTTCCCACGTTCCTGCCCTTGTCATCTATGATAGAGTTGTTGCTTGATCACAGGACGAGTTGAAGTTAACTTGTAAAATTCCCTGGTTGGATTTCCCAACAGTTCATCGATACATCGAGTGACTATGAAATCTTTTGAATCTTTCGTTTAGAGACACAGCATGGAAACAGGCCCTTCTGCCCAACCGAGACAGTCCACACCAGCCATCGATCACCTATTAAATGTTGCACGGGCTGTGGGGTCCAACTCTTAAACGGAGGAGGATTAAGCATTGGCTAAGTTTGAAAGGGCTGCACGGTGGCGCAACGGTAGAGTCGCTGCTTTACAGCGCTTACAGCACCAGAGACCCGGGTTCGATCCTGGCTACGGGTGCTTGTCAGTACGCAGTTTGTACGTTTTCCCTGCCACCATGTGGGTTTTCTCCGAGAACTTTGGTTTCCACCCACACTCGAAAGACATACAAATTTGTGGGTTAATTGGCTTGGTATAAGTGTAAAAATTGCCACTTGTGTACAACAGTGCGAATGTGCGGGGATCGCTGGTCGGTGCAGGCTCGATGGGCTGAAGGGCCTGTTTCCGCTCTGTATCTCTAAACTAAATTAAAAAAACCTGTTCAGACTAGATCTATGTGACCCCACTTTCTCGTCCTCCACCTGCCCACTAGGGGCAATTTACAGACGTCAATTAACCTACAAATCTGAATATCTTTGGGACGTGGGAGGAAACCGGAGCACTTCTATACTCAGAGAGTTGCTTAAATGTTTTTTTAAGAGGGAGGAGAATGCACCGATGGGTTATATTGCACCCCTATCTATGCTTTTAGACGGAATTTGCACAGATTAAATGCAAAGTCCATCTCTTTCACCCTGACGACGTGACTGCACCCAAATATCAGGGGCACAAATGAATGAGATGATACTTTATTTCCTATTCCTGCCCCTGCCAACCTCTTTGAATGATATTGTGTAATTAATGTCAATTAGCGTTGAACTATGGACAGTCCAGGCTGTGGAGATGCCCGCAGGGAAATAGATTGAAACTGCCCAATCTCATTTCACATATGACCCTTTCCTAATAGCTGTCAGAGACAGGAGACTTTCACTGCAGTTGTCTAGACTTATTCTGTACTCAACTCCCAGAGGTGAAAGGGCAGTAAACCGTTTAGATTGTTTAGGGCTTTTATCATGCTTTATGCAATTGACTAGATTGAATATCTAAGTCTGCAGCTAGTCTCCGTAGTTTAGTTTTTTAGTTGAGAGATGCAGCGTGGAAACAGGCCCTTCGGCCCACCGAGTCCGGGCCGACCAGCGATGCCCGCACACTAACACAATCCTACACGCTCGAGGGACAATTTTCATTTATACCAAGCCAATCAACCTACAAACCTGTACGTCCTTGGAGTGTGGGAGGAAACTGGAGATCTCGGAGAAAACCCACGCAGGTCACGGGGAGAAGGAACAAACTCCACGCAGACAGCACCCGTAGTCAGGATCGAACCCGGGTCTGCGGCGCTGCAAGCGCTGTAAGGCAGCAACTCTACCGCTGCGCCGCGCTGTTCTTTCCATGAAACTTTCTGTTCCGTTGTCGGTTTCATTTGGGACGTTACCTTTCTTAGCTCCGTATCCCCCTTCCCACTATAATGTAACCAAGTGTAGCTTTAGCCATCAATAGTTGCATCCCTAAGTAGGTTTGCACTCGTCCTTCCAGTGACAGGTCGGAAGACACTGCATCTCATCCAGCTCATTGTATCTCTGGGAACATTTAGTTTGCTTTATTGTCACGCGTCCCAAGTAAAAATTGTTTATTGCGTGCTATCCAGTCAGCGGAAGGACTGACTATACATGATTACAATCGAGGCATCCACTGTGTGCAGATACATCATAAATGAATAATGTACAGTGCAAGATACAGTCCAATCAAAGATAGTCTAAGGGTCTCTGATAAGATAGATAGTAGCTCAGGACCACTCTCGACTTGTTGATAGGATGATACAGTTGCCTGATAACAGCTGGGAAGAAACGGTCCCTGAATCTGGAGGTGTGTGTTTTCACACTTCTGTACCTCTTGCCTGATGGGAGAGGAGAGAAGAGGGAGTGACCGGGGTGCGACTCGTCCTTGATTATGCTGCTGGCCTTGCCAAGGCAGTGTGAGGTATAAACGGAGTCAATGGAGGCTGTTGAGGCAGGTAGTAAAACAACATTGAAAAAGCACTTGGGGTACATGGATAGGAGAGGTTTAGTGGGACTAGCGTAAATGGGGCACTTTGGACAGGTTGGGCTGAAGGGTTTGTTTCCATGCTGTATGACACTATGACTATGACTCTATCTATGCCTAGCATCGCCAGAGACCTGGAGGTCGATCCTGACTTCCATGTGCTATCTGTGTGGAGTTGGCACGTTCTCCTGTGGGTTTCCTCCATTTCCTCCCATATCCCAAAGACATGCAGGTTTATAAGTTAATTAGCCTCTGTAAAATTACCGCTGTTGTGTAGGGAGTGGAAGTGGAATAACATAAATAGTGGTCCGTGTGGCCTCGGTGGGCCGAAGGGCCTGTTTCCATGCTGTATGCTTGAGAAAAAGATTGGAAAACTCAGTGAAAAGTAAATAACGCATTGATATCCACAGTCCAAATTTTAAAGAAAGCTTTTCATATATAATTATGCTTTGCGTGGCACCAGACCAAAATACTTCAAGGTAAGTTAAGTGTTTTTTGAGGAGTAATTACTTCAATAATGTGAAAACAGAGCGACCTATTTACATATAGTAAGCTTACAAAAAAGTATTGAGATTACCACCAGCTTCAGTGATATCGGTTGATGGATAAATATATAGATTGGCTCAACTAGGCTAACCTTGTGTTACTCTTTGAAGTAAGCCCGCGGGATCTTTTATAAGCACCAGAGAAATAATGGGAGATCAGTGAGCGTTTCAATAGACATCTGGACAGATATGTGTAGAAACAAGGAACTGCAGATGCTGGTTTACAAAGGAAGGATGCTGAAAGAAACACACATGGTCACAGGGAGAGCGTGCAAACTCCGTACAGACAGCACCCGAGGTCAGGATCGAAACCGGACCTCTGGTGATGTTAGGCATAGAACGGGTCATAGAGTCACAGCATCATACAGCACGGAAACAGTCCCTTCAGCCCAACTTCCCATGTCGACCAAGATGCTCCATTTACATTCCCTTGTTCGCCAGAGATGCTGCCTGATCCACTAAGTTAAGGGCATGTCACCTTTCACGACCTAATTCACGACCTCGGCTGAGTTTGCCCTTGACATACTCGCAGCATGGTCGTCATGAGGTCGTAGGTAGGTCGCAGCAGGCCGTGATGCTAGTCGTGGGTACTCGTGGCATCAAGTAGGTCGGGGCGTTTTTCTAGCATGATGAAAAATATCCACTAGTAACAAAGGTCATGAATTAGGTCGTGAAAGTAAGACAGGCCCTTTACTCCAGCATTGTTTAGTCTTTCCTTGGAGAGATATATGAATGGGAACGTTTAGAGAGAAATGCAGGCAAATGGGGACCGGCCACGCTAGATTATTTATAAAGAAAGGTCAAGTTGGGCTGAAGGGCTTGTTTCCATGCTGTACAGCTCAGATGACTTATATTGCAGCACTCACCCAGTACGACAGCAACATTTCAGCATAGATTTATATGATCAAGTCCTTAGTTAGGACTTCAATACATTTAGACTTTAGACTCTAGAGATACAGTGCAGAAACAGGCCCCCACCGAGACGATACAGGGATCACCCCGTACACTAGCAGCTTCCTACACATTAGGGACAATTTAAATTTTTTTTAGCAAAGCCATTTACCCTAATAAACCTGCACATCTTTGGAGTGTGGCAGGAAGCTGGAGCACCCGGAGAAAACCCACGCAGGTCACAGGGAGAACGTACAAACTCTACAGAGAGCATGCGTAAACAGGATAATCTCAGGTCTCTGGCTCTGTGAGGCAGCAACTCTACCGCTGTGCCACTCTTAAAGAAACAATAAGTATATTAAACACTGAACCATTCTTCATGCAACAAGGAACAACATGCAACTAAAAGACTGCAGAACCTTTTCTAGTTCTGGGTCAGATTCCCCACACGTGCTTCTGTTTAGGTTTGGATTTTACCACTCTCTTATTCAAAGTGCACATTGAATGTTTGCAAACCAAACTTTGGTTTTCCATTGCAATGGTTACCTGATATTAGTTTATTGTGTTATTGATTATTATATATTCATCTGACTGTTATGTCATTAACGGGGCTGCAAAGCTGCAGCAAGTTGGGCAGCATGGGCATGTCGGGCCGAAGGGCCTGTTTCCATGACTATAACGCTATGTCGCCTCAGCGCAGAGGGAGAAGAGGAGGGAAGAGACTGCGACCTAAGACTTTTGTTTCCATGACTATAACGCTATCAGTAAGAAAGTCTTTGTTCCGTTACTAGTGCAAATGCCAATTAAACCCTCTCAGAAAATGCTCTCCGCTCATTATTATCCATTATTCGTCCCCCAGGCTTCCTCCCGCACTCCAAAGGCATACAGGTTTGAGGGTTAATTGGCTTCTGGAAATTGTAAATTGTCCCGAGTAAGTTGGATAGTCCTAGTGTATGAGATCGGTGGTCAGCACGGACTTCGTGGGCCGAATGGCCTATTTCCACACTGTATCTCTAAAGTAATTGATTCATGGATTCATGGAGTCATACAGCGTGGAAACAGGCTCTTTGGCCCAACTTGCCCACACCGACCAACATGCCCCATCTTCACTAGTCCTAATTACCTGCTTTTGGCCCATGTCCCTCTAATCCTGTCCTATCCATGTACCTGTCTAAACATTGTGATAGTCCCTGCCTCAGTTACCTCCTCTGGCAGCTCGTTCCATACCCCTGCCACCCTTTGTGTAAAAAAGTTACCCCTCAGGTTCCTATTAAATCCCCTCACCTTAAGTCTATGTCAACTGGTTTTCGATTACCCTGCTCTGGGCAAAAAGACGCCGTGCGTTTAGCCAATCTGTGCCTCGAGTCTAAAATCTGAAGTAAATCTGAAGAAGCGTTTCAGCCCGAACCGTTGCCTATTTCTTTCGCTCCATAGATGCTGCCGCACCCGCTGAGTTTCCCCAGCAATTTTGTCTTCCTCTGAAGTAAATCATTCTGATAGTCAAGTGTTAAATCCTTTCTTTATTTTGTCAAACACCCAGAGCTCTGCTCAAAGCGGGGAGATTGGATTTGTGCTCTTATTTCCATGTTGCATGATGCGTATTAGTCCAGCTCTTAGGAATGAAAGACAATGTATTATTAAAACATTGAATTAGTTGGTTTCATCCAGGCACTGCTCTGTGCACAATGTGGCAGAACTGACAAAAGCTGCCCTGGATCATGTGCATCATTGTCAGGGAAATCAAATTCTTGTAGGTAATGCATCTTCATGAGAGGTACAGGCCATTAGCCTCTTGAGAACAGGGTGACTTAATCCACTGACATTGGCAAATGAAAGCCCCGGTGCAGAAAAATAAGCATAACTAGGCTGCTTTACTAACACTGAGCTCCGAGCGCTCATCTATCTGCCCCATTACTTCTGCCTCTCTGTCTTCTCCATCGTACTTCACCCCGTCATGTAAGTGACAGAGGGGAAGAGTTTACAAACTTTGGATATGCATTTCATCACCTGAAATGCAGACCATTCACGGCACATGTCAAGGAGCTCAACAGATGACTGCACTGTAACCACCTCTCATCCACATCCATCACCCATATCCATCCAGGGCCGGAATTTGTATTTCTTGGAATACATTTTCAGCGGGCCCAACAAGATTGACGTGGAGTGCATCGTCCTGAGGCAATCCGTCAGCATACATTAGATTTAGACGGCAAACGTGTAGCTGGACACCACAAGGCAAAGAGTCCAGACTTTGCTAAGCATTACAAACTCACAACTTTCTTGAGTCGGAGGGAACTGCAGATGCTGGTTTACATTGAAGATAGGCACTAAATGCTGGAGTAACTCAGGGGGGAGTCAGGCAGCGTATCTGGAGAAAAGGAATAGGCGACGTTTCGGGTCAAGACCCCACTTCAGACCCCTCGTCAGGGCAAGGGGAACCGAGGGATATAGAAGGTGCTTAGGGCAAATTAATGAAAGATATGGAAAATGTAACAATGATCAAGGAAAAATGGAGCCCACAATGGTCCATTGTTGGCTGTGGGCTAGGTGATAACGAGTTATAGAGACTGTGAAAGACAACAGCACGACAGTGAAACTAGTACGACGTCTAGGGTGGGGAAGGGGCAGAGAGAGAGGGGAAGCAAGGGTTACTTCAAGTTAGAGAAATCAAAACTCATACCACTAGGTTGTAAGCTGCCCAAACGAAATATGAGGTGCTGTTCCTCTAATTTGAATTTGACCTCACTCTGACAGTGGAAGAGGCCCAGGACAGAAAGATCAGTGCGGGAATGGGAGGGAGAGTTAAAGTATTTGCCAACCGGGAGATCGGGTAGGTCCAGGCGGACTGAGCAAAGGTGTTCACCGAAACGATCGCCAAGCCTGTGCTTGGTCTCGCCGATATATCGGAGCTCACACCTAGAACAGTGGACAGAGTAGATGTTAGAGAAGGTGCAAGTGAACTTCTGCCTAACCTGAAAGGATGATAGGGTCTGCTTTAAATGGATAGCATGCAAGCAAATAGATCTTGATATACGTGACAATCAGAAATGTACTTACAGTTCGGGGCAGCACAGTGGCACAGCTGGTAGAATTACTGTCTCACAGCGTCAGAGACCAGGGTTCAATCGTGACTCTGCACGGACCCGGTGGGAAGAAGGGCCTGTTTCCGCGCTGCACCTCTAAAGTCAAAAGTCTAAGTAGAGTCATAAGGGGGTGGAAACAGGCCCTTCGGCCCGACTGGCCCACACTAACCAGTGCTGTATCTCAAAAGTCTGAAATCCAAAGTAAATCAGAATGAACTAGTGTTTTTGTATGTGAAGCAATGTCACAGCATGACTGTGTAGGATGTAGGATCGTGTAAGCTGTAGCTCCACAGGTAATGTCCTTGCTTCTGAGTAAATTGTCGATTCAAATCCCAGACCAGAGACTTGAGCACAAAATCAATACTGACACTCTGGTCTGGTACTGAGAGGATTCTGCTACTGAAAGAGTGCTGCACTGTCAAATATCCTGTCTATCGGATGAGCTGTGAAACTGAAGCCCTGTCTACGTTGTCAGACATACACGGGCAATCCCAGGGGGCTGTTTTGAAGATGGGCTGGCAATTTCCCTCAAATGTACGGGCCAATATTTATCCCAGGCTCAGTAATACGGTAACAAATTATCCGCTCCTTATTAGACTGCTGAATGTGCGAGCTTTCTGTTTAGCTTAGAGATACAGCGCGGGTACAGCCCAACAAGTCCGCGCCGACCAGCGCTCCCCGCGCACTAACACTATTCTGCACACACTGGGGACAATTTACAACTTTACCAAGGCTATTAGCCTTCAAACCTGTACGTCTTTGGAATGTGAGAGGAAACCGGAGCACCCGGAGAAAACACACGGCAGTCACGGGTAGAATGTACAAACTCCGTACAGACAGCACCCGTAGTCAGGATAGAACTAGGATCTTGCCGCTGTGAGGCAGCAGCTCTACCGCTGCACCACCGTGCCACACAAATTACAATGTTCACCGTTTTTTTTCATTACCACAATATGAGTCCTCGTTAGTTAAAAACAAGTGGTACAGCTGTACAGCAGTTAAAGTTGATGCCTCACAGCGCCGAAGGCCCGGGTTCAGTCCTCACCTCAGGTGCTGTCCGTGCAGAGTTTGCACATTCACCCTGAGTTTCCACCGGGGTTCTCCGGATTCCTCCCACATCCCAATTTGTAGGTTAATTGCCCTCTGTAAATTGTCCCGTGAGTTTTGGAAGTGGATGAGACAGTGGGATAACATAGAACTAGTGTGAACTAGTGATCGAGGGTCAGGGTGGTCTTGTTGGGCCAAAGGGCCTGTTTCCACGCCGGATATTTAAACTAAATTTTGCTAAAGGCACCATGGAAATGCAAATTCAAAAATATATATTTTAAATTGTTTTAAAATCGATTCTGGATGTATTTAGCCAAATTAATGATACTTCTCACATCTTAATAACTGGTGTATAATGTGACATTAGACTTTAAGCTTTTAGACGAGAGATTTTGCATTGAAACAGGACCTTCTGCTCGCCAAGTCCGCGCCGACCAGCGATCCCGTACACTAGCCCTATCCTACATACTCAGGCCATTTATAATTTTATCAAAGCCAATTAACCTACAAACCTGTACATCTTTGGAATGTGGGTGGAAACCGAAGCACCCGGAGAAAACCCACACAGAGAGAATATACAAAGTTTATACAGACAGAAGATAGACACAAAATGCTGGAGTAACTCAGCGGGTCAGGCAACATCTCTGGAGAAAAGGATTAGGTGTCGTTTTGGGTCGAGACCCTTCTTCAGACTGAAAGTCAGGGGAGTGGGAAACTAGAAGTATGAAAAGGTTTAGAACAAGTCAGAGCTGGCACCCATGGCCAAGGAAAGGTGGAGCCCACAATGGTCCATTGTTGGCTGTGGAAGAGTTGATAAGGAAGGGACATATGGATACAAACAGTGGAACTAACAGGACAACTGGGATGGGAGAGGTGGAGAGAGTGGGAATGTAAAGGTTACTTGAAATTAGAGAAATCAATATTCAGACAGAACCCGTGATAAGGATCGAACCCGGGTCTCTAGCGCTGTAAGGCATCAAATCTATCGCTGTGCCTCTGCGCTGTGCATTGAAATAGTGACAATGCTTCAACAGAAATTGGTTGGTTACAATGCACTTGTAAATGTCTGGAAAAGTTCTGAATAATTGCAAATCTTTCTCACGTTGTTTGGAGGCAAGACTAACTTGGGTGGTGGAAAGGGAACACTCCATTGCTGCTGGCTGTGTACCAGTTTCTGGAAGCAGTTTTTGATTGCTACAATATGTTGACAAGTTCTGCAAAGCACTCGTGGAGTCAGTGAAGCCAGCTAGTTTAACGTTACCTCCTTCTATGCCTTGCAGCGCCGGAGGATGAGGGGTCATTATGTAGAGGTGTATAAGATCATGAGAGGAACAGAGTAAATGCACAGCCTTTTACCCAGGGTAAGGGAACCAAGAACTAGAGGACATAGGTTTAAGGTGATGGGGGAAAGATTTAAAGGGGTCCCGACCCAAAACATCACCTATCCGTTTTCTCCAGGTCATAAGTTTAAAGTGAAGGGGAAAAGATTTAATAGGCAACTGAGGGGTTATTTTTGCACATGAAGGGTGGTGGGTGTATGGAACAGGTTGCCAGAGGAGATAGTTGAGGCAGGGATGATCCCAAGGTTTAAGAAACATTTAGACAGGAACATGGATAGTTCAGGAATGGAAGTATACGGGCCAAATGTGGAACTAGAGTAGCTGGGACACGTTGGCCAGTGTGGGCAAGTTGGGCCGAAGGGACTGTTTCCACGCTGTATCACTCTATTACTCTATGAGATGCTGCCTGACCCATTGAAAGGCAGCAACTCTACCTCTGTGCCACTGTGCACCACTGTGTCCACACTGTGAATGGAGTCATGTTTCTCTGTTAATTCTCCCTTCCTCTTTAAATGTACACACCTTTGGCTCAGAGTTTGGCTCAGAGTTTGGCCCAGAGTTTGGGGAGAGTTTGCTCAGAGATTGGCTCAGGACTCAGCCATTGTAATGAAGCAAATTCTCTTGCACCAGGATCAGAAATTCACGAGCAAAAATTGTAAGATTTACTCAAATGATTTACAATCTCGTGCAAATGGAGGGAGATTTCTTGCAATGCTTCCGCTGTGATTAATGTACAGCAAAGTGGAGAAGATTTGTTCCTGTAGGGGGCAAGAGGAGCCTGAGGAGAACTTGGCACGTTTTTAATAAAACCTCTGGGATGAGAATGTCATGCTAAAGTTATCATTGATTGAAAGTTACAGCATGGAAACAGGCCCTTCGGCCCACTGAGTCCATACTGCCCTCCCATCACCTGTTCACTCTAGTTCTATGCTATCCAAATTTCGCATCCACTCTCAGAACGTCAGAGACCTGGGTTCGATCCTGGCATCAGGTTCTTTCTGTGTGGAGTTTACATGTTCTTCCTGTAACTGCGTGGGTATCCTCCGGGTGCTCCGGTTTCCCCCCACATTCCAAAGACGTGCAGGTTTGTGGGTTAAGTGGCATCTGTAAATTGTAAGTAGACAAAAATGCTGGAGAAACTCAGCGGGTGAGGCATCATCTACGGAGCAAAGGAATAGGTGACGTTTTGGTTTAAGACACTTTTGTAAATTGTAAATTGTACATAATCCCTAGTGTGTAGAATAGTGCTAGTGTACGGGGTGGTGGGCTGAAGAGTCTACTTCCACGCTGTATCTCTAAAGTCTAAAGTCAGTTACCATCAGTCCCATATTTTGCCCCCTGCAATTTATTTTCCTTCTGACTCTCTCTCCTGGGCTCTCTTGCCCTTGTTTAAGGAGTTAGTGGTGGACTTTACGAGAAGAGGAAAACCCCTGTCCCCTGTCCCCCATCAAGAGTGGCGATGTGTAGTTTACCAAGGAGTATCTTGGAGCTTATCTGAACAGTAAACTGGACTGGTCCAGGAACGCTGAGGCACCGTGTAAGACTGTGTAAACAAGTACCTCATTTAGTCAGGAGTGTTATATTGTCAGTAGGTACACAAAAAAGCTGGAGAAAGTCAGCGGGTGCAGCAGCATCTATGGAGCGAAGGAAATAGGCGACGTTTCGGGCCAACGTTTCGGCCCGAAACGTTGCCTATTTCCTTCACTCCATAGATGCTGCTGCACCCACTGAGTTTCTCCAGCTTTTTTGTGTACCTTCGATTCTCCAGCATCTGCAGTTCCTTCTTAAACACTGTGTTATATTGTCATTTGTCCTGAAACGGAACAATGAAATTCTTACTTGCAGCAGCTCAACAGATAAGTAAACATACGATTCTGTAAAACCTATAGTACACAACAACAACAAAGGTTATATCTATCTATCTATCTATCTATCTATCTATCTATCTATCTATCTATCTATCTATCTATCTATCTATCTATCTATCCATCTATCCATCTATCCATCTATCCATCTATCCATCTATCCATCTATCCATCTATCTATCTATCTATCTATCTATCTATCTATCTATCTATCTATCTATCTATCTATCTATCTATCTATCTATCTATCTATCTATCTATCCATCCACCCATCCATCTATCTATCTATCTATCTATCTATCTATCTATCTATCTATCTATCTATCTATCTATCTATCTATCTATCTATCTATCTATCTATCTATCTATCTATCTATCTATCTAGTAAATAGCCTGGTGGCTGTGGGTATAAGCTGCTCATGAACCTGGACGTTATAGTCTTAAGGTTCTCCCATACTGATGGTTATTGAGGATGAAGTGTTACTGCCAATCCGTACAGATGGTGGTCTGTTTTTGAGGAAGTGAGATCTATGTTCATAGATGTCTTTTGAATGTCTGGTTCTAGTTCTGGGTTCAATTGAAGAGTGGTCTTTTCTTTCCCTGTATCTGTGTCATTACCTTTGTGTATTTCATGGTTCAGTAGCCATGTTGATCTTTTCACATCTTAGTCAAGTTCTTAACAAATAGACCTCTATCCAAATCAAGGCTCCCTCTGCTGGATACCTGCTTCATTACATGGTCATGTTCACTTTCTCGTCCCGATAACTGGAGAGTTGTCCCATCCGGTCCAAGCCTGCATTTATACTCCACCTGAGCCTCCTCCCACCATCACCACTTCACCCCGTCAATCTACACCTTTCTCCCTCACGTGGACATCTGGCCTCTCCTTGTCGGTTGGCGATGCTGTCTTCCAAGCAGTTTGACCTGGGGTTCGATTCCCGAGCACGGCAGTTTCCAGAACGCACGGGACTATCTTTGATCGGACTTTGCTGGCTTCATCTTGCGCTAATCGTATATCAGCACACTGTAAATGGCTTGCCTGAAATCATGCGTTGTCTTTCCGCTGACTGGTTAGCGCGCAACAAAAGCTTTTCACTGTACCTGGCTGCACGTGACAATAAACTAAACTCAACTGAAATTTGTCAGCCAAGAGCAATGGGAATTTTGCTCCGCTTGCAAGTTATACACAAGTTAAAAAATAATGATAGAAGAATAGTGAGTCCGTTTTTCTTTAACCAAAAAATTATTTAATCAATTATTTACAATAATATTTACAGTACTAAATATAACAAAACCAAAACCCACCATCACAATACAAGACAAACAAATATACTAAATAAACTATAATACAACTATATTACAATCCATATTGAGGATGACTACCACCCCACACGGAGCCCAACGGTCCCGGAAATCCCCCAGGGCCGGGAAATCCCCCTTCCGCCTGGCGCCGTGACTCGCGGGTGGCCATCTTGGCCAGTCCTGAGTGAGTGCATTTGGATCAAAGAGACTGTGTGACCTCACCAAGATGGCGCTGGAGTGTGTAGACTCTTTGCATGCTGGTCTCAGGGTCTACCATCATCTGGTAGCATCTCTCCACTCATTTAAATCTCCTTTCCCCTTGTACTTTTGTTCCACTGTTGTACTTGTGTTAGGATGGATTGTATTCATGCACGGGATTATCTGACCTGATCTGATCAGATAGGATGTAAAACAAAATCTCGGTATACTTGACAATGATAAACCTAAAAACCGAAACCTAATTTATTATCCATTAAGCAGCAAATTGAGGAATATGGATCATGTTAGTAATTTGGAATCATTTAGTCAAAAGTCAAGAGTGTTTTATTGTCATATGTCTCAAAACGGAACAATAACATTCTTACTTACAGCAGCACGACAAATATGCAAACATAGTACTGTAAAACATATAATAAACAAACAAAAATAGTTCAATTTGTCTATCTATCTATCTATCTATCTATCTATCTATCTATCTATCTATCTATCTATCTATCTATCTATCTACCCATCTACCCATCTACCCATCTACCCATCTACCCATCTACCCATCTACCCATCTACCCATCTATCTATCTATCTATCTATCTATCTATCTATCTATCTATCTATCTATCTATCTATCTATCTATCTAGCCAGAGTGGGGCATAAATGGTGTCAATGGAATCTTCAGACCTCTGCCAAAATATCTTAATGATCCCTTCCTTTGGTCACTCGGCTAAGAGAAACAGATCCTTCCTTTTCAATCCACACAGTTTTCCAAACTCCTCAGTTAAATTTCATCCCGGCCATCTCCCTTGCAAATAAATGATCCCAAATTAAATGTTGATGATATCTTTGTTAAGCTCCTTTGTACCCCCCAGATGCCATCACATCTTTCGTGTAATGTGGTGATCCTGAACTAACCACTGCTTTAGTTGTGTTTTGTTAAGTTTCATTTTGATCTTTCTGCTCTTTGTTTTATGTCTTATTGAATAAAGAAAAAAATTGCATATGATTACTTACTTGTAATGGAGTCTTAGAGCTTGAAACAGGCCCTTCAGCCCAACCTGTCCACACCAGCCCACATGTCCCTGCTCCACCTGCTTGCGTTAGGCCCATTTCCCTCCAAACCTGACTTATCCATCTGCCTGTCTAACTGTTTCTTAAGCATCGAGATAGTCCCCGCCTCCTCTGGCAGCTTGTTCCATACACCCACCACCCTTTGTGTGGAAAAAGTTACCCTTCAGATTCCTATTAAATCTTTTCCCCTTCACCTTAAACCTATGTCAAGAAACTGTGCATCTGTCATCTATCTGTGCCGTTAGTGATCTGTAGATACACTCTTTAGGCTCCCTCTCCTCCTCTCTGCTATTCTGACGCAAACTGGCATAGAAACAGCGTGAAAATCAGAGAGGCTGTTGAGATCTCAAAATGCAGTCAAGAGAGCCATTGTAATTAGTACGTAGCGAGCCTAACAACATAAGTGTGTAAATAAATCTTTTCTTCCATTAGAACCGTGATCACAGTTCAAAAGTAATCATTAGTTCTGAAGGGATGTCCTGAGATTGTGAAAGGTGATATATATACACTAAACGCAGGTCTCTTTTTTAAGTAGACCAGTGTTATTTGCCTCAGCAATTCCTTTGAGGGAATATTTTAACCTGTGTTGCCAGCACTCGTAGTCAACCAATGTCATAGTCATAGAACTGTACAGCATGGAAACAGGCCCTTCGGCCCAACCACGATAAAAGATACAAGCTGCAAACCTGGTAAATAAATATTCCATTCTCTCCCAATTGTACTGAACTTTTTTTAAATGATTGTGCACATATATAACATTTGACCCATGATAGGAAAGGTAATTAACATTGTCTTGGCTTTACCCCCACACTAGCACTATCCCACACACAATAGGGACAATTTACAATTTTGCCAAAGCCAATGAACCTACAAATCTGTACGTTTTTGGAGCATGAGAGGAAACCAGAACAACCGGTAAAAATCAACGCGATCACCGGGAAAACATAAACTCCGTACAGACAGCAACCGTAGTCAGGATTGAACCCGGGTCTCTGACAATAGACAATAGACAATAGGTGCAGGAGTAGGTCATTCGGCCCTTCGAGCCAGCACCGCCATTCAATGTGATCATGGCTGATCATCCCCGATCAGTACCCCATTCCTGCCTTCTCCCCATATCCCCTGACTCCGCTATTTTTAAGAGCCCTATCGAGCTCTCTCTTGAAAGCATCCAGAGAACCCGCCTCCACCGCCCTCTGAGGCAGAGCATTCCACAGACTCGCAACTCTCTGACGCTGTAAGGCAGCAACTCTACTGTTGCGCCACTATGCCACCCGGTTTTCTCCGGGTGCTCCGGTTTCTTCCCACATCTCAAAGGTTTGTAGGTTAATTGGCTTCCGTAAAATTGTTCAATTGTCCCTAGTGCATGGAATAGTGGTGGTGTATGGGACAATCACAGGTCGGAGCGGACTTGGTGGGCCAAAGGGCCTGTTTTCTCTGCTATCCAAGTCTAAAGTAGGAGCCAACGTGAAATGGCAATGGTTTATGTTTGAGTTTAGGTTTATTCATCATTGTCGGCGGTCACTCGGAACGAGTATGATTGTCCTCTCAAAGATAACGCCTGTGCGTGACTTTGTTTAACGTGGGGAGACTGGTGCACAGACAGCCACCACACGGTCCTTGCCAGATCTGGGTCAGAATCCAGTGACATGGAGTCTTAGATGACCGGAGACCTTTTTCTGCTGCAACCTTCATCCGCCTTCCCAGCCGTTGTGACGCTCCACTAAGGTCAGCCATCATCCTCCGCCTGTTCCACCGTTGAGGTCTTGGTTGGATTGCTCTTTGTCAGAGACCTCCCCCTCGACCTTACCGCCATGGGTGGCCCTACCAGGAGCATAGCTCCAGACGGCATCGCTCTCAGGATCTCAGGACCACACAAGTTTCTCCACCACGAAAGGTGACAATCCACGGAGAAGTTAGATTTATTATTGTCACATGTACTGAGGCCCGCTATCCAGTCAAATGAGATAATACCATACATTAATACATTCAAGCTGAACAAAGTAGATTGAAGAGAAAATTGCTAGCGTGCAGGATAAAGGTTCTCAGCATTATAGCGTAACAGTTGCAGAAGGTCCCATATCCGCTGTGAAGCAAGTTGGAAAATCAGGACTGTAATCCTGGATTCTGGAAGGATCTGACAATAAAGCGAAAGACACTGTGACTTTGGTGCTATGGACTTTCACGGTTCTGTATCTTCTGCACGATGGGAGTGGAGAGAAGAAGGGATGACCAGCGTGGGAAAGGTCCTTCATGATGTTGTCTGCCTTCCTGAGGCAGCATGAAGTGCAGATGGATGGCCTGGCCAAGCTGGCCGTCCGCGCGTCACAGTGCCATGCGGAAGAGGGCTGTGCCCGAGCTCCTTTTCCGGGGTTACGCCCGTGCCCGAGAGGTGTTAGAGAGGGTCCACGCGCTGTCCACAGGCACCATGTGGGATTTCCGGGACCGCTGGGCACCGCGGGGGGTGGAATGCATCCATGACAAGGATGGTAACATAGCTGTATAGTTGTTTATTTAATATATTTGTTTGTCTTTTGTATTATGGCGGTGGGTTCTGTTTTGCTTTTATTGTATTGTATATAATGTTTTAATATTTGAATATTTATTTTTGATTAAAAAAAAAGAAGATGGAGTCAAAAGTAGGGAGTGGGGTCTGTGTGATGGGCTGTGCTATGTCTACAACTCTCTAACTGCTTGGGGTCTTGTGCAGAGCTGTTCCCAAACCAAGCTGTGATGCAACACAACAGCATGCTTTCGATGGCGCATCTGTAGAAGTTCATGTGTGCACTGGGACACAATGACTACCTTGGGAACCTCATATCTACACTGGCTGATAAATAAACATGCGGATGTTGGAATCAAACGCTACTGTAAGAATGAAGCAGTCTGTGGAAAGACAAGTGTGCAGGAAGGAACTGCAGATGCTGGTTTACACCAAAGCTCAACACAAACTGCTGGAGTAACTCAGCAGGACAGGCAGCATCTCTGTGGAGAGAAGGAATGGGTGACTTCTCGAGTCGAGACCCTTCTTCCGACTGATGATGGACTCCAGAGATGCTGCCTGTCCCACTGAGTTACCCCAGCATTGTTTGTCTACAGTATCTTCGTTGGATAGAGAAACCAATTTAACATTTCAGGCTGAAGATCCTTCATCAGAAATCAATGAAGTGGCCTCATCTTGTAATGAGACTTTGATATCTTTGTCTTTTGTGTCATATTTTATAAAATGGCTTAATTAAAATAAAGAAAAGGTATAATTAATTAAATAGCACATCGATTCAATTTGTACTTCTAAATTGAAATAGAAAGACAAAAGAGGTTTGGTGTCCCAATTACGTCTTGACTTCAGTATGATCAGATGATGAACTGCCCTTTGGTCAGATAGGTTTATCTGTTGGGTGAAGTCATGATTAATGGGGTAAAGGAGCAATGTTTAGTTTAATTTAGAGATGCAGCATGGAAACAGGCCCTTTGGCCCACCGAGTCCGCCAACCAGCGTTCTCCATATCCTAACACTATATTACACACCGAAGGACAATTTACAATTATACCAAAGCCATTTATCCTACAAACCTGTACGTCTTTAGAAGGAGGGAGGAGACCGGAGATCCCGGAGAAAACTCACGCAGGTCACGGGGAGAACGTACAAACTCCGTCCAGACAGCATCTGTAATCAGGATCGAACCCGCGACTCTGGCGCTGTAAGGCAGCAACTCTACCACTGCGCCACCGTGCCGCACACTGTGGGGCTCTAATCGTCAGCAGATAATCAGTAAACTCAAAGGGGTTATAAAATTAATATCTGAAGAAGGGTTCCAACCCAAAACGCCACCTATTTGTTTTCTCCTGAGGTGCTGCCCGACCCGCTGCACCAGCACCTTGTGTCTATCTTCATTAAAAAAATAATGTGATGCTTTTATTGTAAATTGATTTTCTTCTTCTAAATTTTGTCTTAATGCAAATATTGTTCAGCACAGTGGCGCAGCTGATAGAGTTGCTCTCTCACAGCTCCAGAGACCCATGTTTGATCCTGAACTCGGGTGCTGTCTGTGCAAGTTGCACGTTGTCTCTGTGACCGCATGGATTTCCTCTGGATGCTCTGCTTTCCACCCACATCCCAAAGACATGTGGGGCTGTGGGTTAGTAGGCCTCTGTACATTGCACCTAGTGTGTAGGGAGTGAATGGGATCAATTGTGTGGAAAATTGTGCTTGTGTGGAAAAGGACACAAAGTGCTGGAGCAACTCAACAGGCCAGGCAGCATCTCCGGGGAACATGAATCGGTGATGTTTTGGGTCAGGACACTTCTTCCTTGTGTGAACAAGTGATTTATAATCAGCATGGAATTTGCGGGCCAAAGGGCCTGTTTTCATGCTGTACCTCTAAACTAAATTAAGCTAAATTAACCAAAATTAAACAGAACTGAACTGAACTTAAAAATTATATGAAGGGTGAAATCTGGGCAGGCAGTTAAAAGTACTATTCCAAAGGGCAGCACGGTGGCGCAGCGGTAGAGTTGCTGCCTTACAGCAAGAGAGACCCGGATTCCATCGAGACCACGGGTGCTGTCTGTATGGAGTTTTTATAATAATAATAATAATGATAATAAACTTTATTTCAGACTCGAGGTCCAGACAAGGGGCAACATTACATTAAAAATGCATTGCATATTAAAAAGTATCATAAAGTACATATAAAATCTTAGTATATCACTTATAAAAGCATCATAAATTATATTTAAAAAAAACACAATACATGAGTTAAAAATCCAGATTAAAAGAATGATCAATGTCCTACAACGAGACAACGATACCAGTGTGTCCACAGCTGGGATTCGTAGCGTGTAGTGCTAACCCTTATGTTTGACAAGGCCACAATAATTACATTTTTAGTGTCATTTAACCTGAAAATGAATTTATACATGTGGTGTCTTAGGGTAGCTTCTAAAGTACTGACTCCTGCAGCCACAAACATATTACTAGCACTACACCATCTAGGTTTCCTTGGCAGTGTTCTCATGGCATCGTTATATGCCACCGTTAGTCTCTGCAAACTTGTCTTTCCATAGTTCGACCACAGGTGCGCAGTGTAGAGGGGTGTGCAGTATGCTCTAAATAGCGACATCTTCACCACATCTGCGCACGCACCAAATTTACGCAAGAGAATATTCGCCTGTACATACAGCATGCGTCGTTGCCTATAAATATTCTCATCATCTGTCATTTGTTCTGTAATAAAATGCCCTAGATATTTTACCTTATTACAGACACTAAGATTATTGTCAGATAATTAAAAATCAGGAAATTTTAGACATTTATCCTCTTTGGTTCTACAGATCATAACAGCACTCTTACTAGCATTATATTTAATATCATGTTCCACACCATACACAGAACATATAGTAAGGATTTGCTGGAGACCAGCGCTAGATGGACTAAAGACCACAAGATCATCTGCATACATAATATGGTTCACTAAAATATTACCAATCATGCACCCAGTATTACAGGCTTTCAATTGTTTGGACAGATCATCAATATATAGATTAAAAAGGATTGGGGACAAAATTCCCCCTTGTCTAACACCATTGCTAACCCCAAATGGGGCTGAGACCCTATTGCCCCATTTTATTTGCATAGTCTGGTTTATTTGCATAGTCATAGTTTTTATGTTCTCTCTGTGACCACATTGATTTCCTCGGGAGCTCTGGTTTCCTCCCAAAGATGTACAGATTTGCAGTTTTATTGGCTTCGGTAAAGATTGTAAATTGTCCATAGTGTGTAGGATAGTGCCAGCGCAGTTTGGTGCGGACTCGGTGAGCCAAAGGACCTGTTTCCACACTGTATTTCTAAACTAAACTAAACTACTAATGGAATAAATCTAGAAAAAAAAGGCACAGCGTATCAGGCAGCATCTCTGGGGAACATGGACGGGTGACGTGGCCTGGAACAAATCTGCTGATAATATTGTCCTCTTGCTGTAAGCTACAATTTTAACCCACCTCATGACAAAAGGAGGTTATCTCAAGAAATCTGTAGCAAGTGTGTAGGAAGGAACTATAGATGCTGGTTTACCTCGAAGATAGATACAAAATGCTGGAGTAACTCAGCAGGACAAGCAGCATCACTGGAGAGAAGGAATGGGTGATGCTTCGGGTCAAGACCCTTCTTCAGACCTGTACCAAGTTTGTTTTAAACCTACGTAATTATGTGATGCCATTAGCATGCACCCGTCCCTTTTTCTGACAGAGAAATTGGAAAGAGCAGAGATTCGATTGTGGATGGCATGAAGATAGGTGGAGGGGCAGGTAGTGTAGAGAAAGCAGGGACTCTGCAGTAGGACTTGAACAGGTTGGGAGAGTGGGCAGAGAAGTGGCAGATGGAATACAGCGTAGCAAAGTGTGCATTTTGATAGTAAGAATAAAGGCATGGACTAATTTCTAAATAGGGAGAGGATTCGGAAATCGGAGATGCAAAGGGACTTGGGAGTGCTGGTGCAGGATTCCCAAAAGGATAATTTACAAATTGAATGGGTAGTAAAGAAGGCAAATGCAATGTTAGCATTTATTTCAAGAGGACCAGAATATAAAAACAGGGTTTTCATAATGCTGGGTTTTTATAAGGCACTGTTCAGGCAGTATTTGGAGTATCGCAAGCAGCTTTGGGCCCCAAATGTGAAGAAAGATGTACTGACATTGGAGAGGGTCCAGAGGAGGTTTATGAGAATGGTCCCAGGGATGATTCAGTTAATGTATGATGAGCGCTTGACACCATTGGGCCTGTACTCGCTGGAGTTAAGAAGGATGAGGTGGGACCTCATTAAAACTTAGCGAATAGTGAAAGGCCTGGATAGTGTGAATGTGGAGAAGATGTTTCCACTAGTGGGAGAGTCTAGGACCTGACGGCTCAGCCTCAGAATAAAATGAGGTACTGAAAAAGGGTCTCGACCCGAAACGTCACCCATTCATTCTCTCCACAGATACTGCCTGTCCCGCTGAGTTACTCCAGCATTTTGTGTCTACCTTCGATTTAAACCAGCATCTGCAGTTCTTTCCTACACATAAAATGAAAGAAGATGAGGAGGAATTTCTTCAGTCAGAGGGTGGTGAATCTGTAGAATTTGTTGCCACAAAGGCTGCGGAGGACGTCATTGGGTATTTTTAATGTGGAGATTGACAGATTCTTGATTAGTAAAAGTGTCAAGGGTTAAAGGGAGAGAGCATGAGAATGGGAAAGATAGATCGGCCATGATGAAATAGTGGAGTAGACTCCATGGATCAAATGGTCCAAAACTGGTCCGATGATTTATGACCATAAGAAGCAGGTTAAATTCACTTTCATTACAACATTTCCTTTTGAAACTAACATATCTGTGTGTTTTAACAATAATGAAACGATGAAGGAAACATTTTTCAAGAAGTATTTATATTGAAATCGCTATGAAATAAATCATCCCGTAATATTTGGTTAAGCAGTGATTGGCTGATATCAATTTCACAGTTGAGTTTTGTTTATTGTAAGATTCAGATTCAAACTTTATTGTCATCGTGCAGTGTACAAGTACAGAGACAACATGTACATTTCACGTGTATAGTGAAAGGATGAGGGGGGGGGGGGATCTTATAAAAACATATAAAATTATAAAAGGACTGGACAGGCCAGATGCAGGAAAAATGTTCCCAATGTTGGGCGAGTCCAGAACCAGGGGCCACAGTCTTAGGGAAGCCATTTAGGACTGAGGTGAGAAAAAAACCTTTTCACCCAGAGAGTTGTGAATTTGTGGAATTCCCTGCCACAGACGGCAGTGGAGGCCAAATCACTCGATGGATTTAAGAGAGAGTTAGATAGAGCTCTAGGGTCTAGTAGAATCAAGGGATACGAGGAGAAGGCAGGCACGGGTTATTGATTGGAGACGATCAGCCATGATCACAATGAATGGCAGTGCTGGCTCGAAGGGCCGAATGGCCTCCTCCTGCACCTATTTTCTATGTTTCTATGTTTCTAAAAGCTTTAAGCTGCATGCTAACCAGTCAGTGGAAAGAATGTACATGATTACAATCAAGCCATCCACCGTACAGCTACACGATAAAGGGAACAGAGTGAATAATGTTTAGTGCAAGATAAAATCCAGTAAAGTCCAATTAATGGTAGTCCAAGGGTCTCCAATGAGGTAGATAGTAGTTCAGGATCACACTCTCATTGGTGGTTGGATTATTCAGTTGCCTGATTACAGCTGGGATGAAACTGTGCCTGAATCTGGAGGTGTGCGTTTTCACGCCTGATGGGAGAGGGGAAAAGAGGGAGGGACCAGGATCGACTGGTCCTTGATTATGCTGCTGGCCTTGCCGAGGCAGCGTGAGGTGTAGACAACTCCAGGAGTCCACGGAAGGGAGGTTGATTTGTGTGATGGCCTGGGCTGCGTCCACAATTTTGTTCTGGGCTGCGTCCAAGTTTGGAACCTTGTTGAAGGAGATGCGATCAGAACCTTTTACCAAGGGTGGAAATGTCTAAGATCAAAGGGCGAAGGGGAGAGAGGCAAAGGGGAGAGATGGGCAGGGATAAGTTTTTTTAAATGCAGACAGTGGTGGGTGCCTGGAACACACTGCCAGGGGTGGATGCCGATATCAGAGCGGTGTTTAAGAGGTTCTTAGATTGGCAGGGAATGGAGGATTATGGACCATGTACAGGCAGATGGAATTAGTTTATCTTGGCATTATGTTTGGCACAGACATTGTGGGCAGAAGGGCCTGTTCCTGTGCTGTTCTACAGTTTGCTCCATGTTTTATGAAGGCCAACACACCATTTGCCCCCTTAACTGCTATGAAAGGAACAACTCTCAATAACTCTCAATGTGTTTATGAAAACAATTGTCATAGGAAGACATCTATGATGATCGACCTGCTGGTTCCACTGTTCCCTTTTCTGTATCCCTTCGATATCACCTCTTCCCCAATGCCAACAATGGGCCATTATGGGCTCCGCACTTCCTTGGTCATCTGTCGCTGGTCCCGATTTGTTCTGGCCTTTACCTACCTCCAGTTCCCACCTCCCACCCCCTCCCTTCCCCCACACCTCCACACCTCCACACCTCAGTCTGAAGAAGGATCCCAACCCGAAACGTCACCCATCATTTTTCTCCAGAGACACTGCATAAAGTTACTCCAGAGCCTTGTGTCCATCTTCGATATAAACCAGCACTTGCAGGTCCCTCCTACACATATAAAATGATCGGTAGCTGAGGCCCTGACGGCAGGTACCTGGTCTTTTAAGGACGTGAACTAGTGAAGTAATGAGGGAGTTGATTAGAGTCGGTATCATGGGTTATGGGGAGAAGGCAGGAGAATGGGGTTCGGAGGGAGAGATAGATCAGCCACTATTGAATGGCGGAGTAGACTTGAAGGGCCAAATGGCCTAATTCTGTTCCTATCTCTTATGAATTTACGAACTTATGAGTGTTTCCCTGTCTATGGAGTCATTTCCCAGAGTTGCTACCGAATTGGACATCAGATGATCGTAGGGTTTTAATCAAAACACCATTTGAATGGGGCTGGGGGCAACATTTGCTGGACATCTTTCAACTGACTTCATTCATTCGGCTAATGGCTATTCAGAGCTCAATGTGGATTATGATTAGATTGACTATTTCTGCCACTTGCAAAATAGTTAGCTTCAGCATAGTATCCTCTTCTGGGTCGATGCCATCAAATTACGTTCTCCTTGACTTCAGCTTTTACGATTCAAAGTCCAATCCCCGCCATACTCCAGCCATAACAACATTGATTGAGCACCATTAAAATCAATTGACATTAATTTTAAAAGTGTTATTTATTTTGCTAATGTTTGGGTTAATGGAGGTGTTAAATAATTAATACAGAATCATCAACAATCTAGTTAGTCGCTGATGGATTTTCTTTACTTTTTCAGCGATTTTTATAAGTGCACTCTGGCATAATTTCACTGAAGGAGGCAATAAATATCTTGCAATGGAAAAATATTTCCAATAACAATCAAATCCAGTTTAACCCTTAAAAAGCACAAACACTCGCTAACACATTCCATGACGTAACCAAATTGTAGATTTCTGAATCTGTTTCCTGTCAAAATAGATAATAGACAATAGGTGCAGGAGTAGGCCATTTGGCCCTGCACCGCCATTCAATGTGATCATGGCTGATCATCCACAATCAGTACCCCGTTCCTGCCTTCTACCCATATCCTCTGACTCACCTATCTCTAGCTCAATATTCTTATTTTAGACGTTAAGCTCATAAGTCGTAGGAGCAGAATTAGGCCATTCGGCCCATCAAATGTACTCCATCGTTCAATCATGGATGATCCAGCTTCCTTTACAACCCCATTCTCCTGCATTTAGACTTTGGACTTTATAGATACATCGCGGAAACAGGCCACTGAGCCCAGGCCAACGAGCGACCATCCCGTACACTAAATTACATACAGTAGGGACAATTTAATTTTTACATTTTACTGGAGCCAATTAACCTGCAAACTTGCTCGTCTTTGTAGTGTGGGAGGAAACCGGAGCACCCGGAGAAAACCCACATGGGGAGAACGTACAAACTCCGTGCAGACAGCACCAGTAGTCAGGATCGAACCCGGGTCTCTGGTGCTATAAGGCAGCAATTGTACCGCTGCACCACCGGGCCGTCCATTATCACTTATTATCACTCGTTGGGTGGCACAGTGGTTCGATTCTGACTACGGGTGCTGTCTGACGGAGTTTGTAACCACGACCACGACCACGAGTTTGTAACCCTGTGACCACGTGGGTTTTCTCTGGGTGCTCTGGATTCCTCCCACACGCCAAAGAGGTGCAAATTTGCAGGTTAATTGGCTTCTGTAAAATTGTAAATTGTCCCAGGATAGCGTTGGTGTATGGGGCCGAAGGGCCTGTTACCGCACTATATCTCTCAAGTCTAAAGTCAAAATCACAGTTGAATTCTTTCTTGGCTTTGAAACAGTGCATATAATGTGTTCTGAATTTTTGCTTCCTTTACAAGCAGTTGTCTTGGCACTGACCAAATGCTTGTCTCTGATGACTGCCTTCAGATTCGGCCGTCCCTGTGTTTGCCCACCCAGGGATGTTATACAGCCCACCTCCTCTATAAATGTGGTACCCAGCCAATATTCCACTCCAGGTGCCTCCGGCTCCCATTTCATCTCACAGCTGCAGGAACTTGCTCCCACTGGGATCCGATGACAGTCCTTCACCCTCTGTTAAAGAGCAAAATTGAGTTTAGTTTATTGTCACGTGCACCGAGGTACAGTGAAAAGCTTTTACTGCCTGCTAACCAGTCAGCGGAAAGACAATACATGATTACGATCGAGCCATCCACAATGTACAAATATATTATAAAGGGAACAATGTGATTAACATTTAGTGCAAGATAAAGCCAGTAAAGTCCGATCAAAGATAGTCTGAGGGTTAGCAATGAGGTAGATAGTAGTTCAGGACCGCTCTCTAGTTGTTGGTAGGATGGTTCAGTTGCCTGATAACAGCTGGGAAGAAACTGTCCCTGAATCTGGAGGTGTGCGTTTTCACACTTCTATACCTTTTGCCCGATGGGAGAGGGGGGAAGAAGGAGTGGCCAGGGTGCGACTTGTCCTTGATTATGCTGCTGGCCTTGCCGAGGCAGAGTGAGGTGTAGATGGAGTCAATGGAAGGGAGGTTGCTTTGTGTGATGATCAGGGCTGCGTTCAAATTTCTCTGCAATTTCTTTCAAAATAAACATAAAATCACCCTTGCTTAATGATTAAGGGTGTCAGGGGTTATGGGGAGAAGGCAGAAGTATGGGGTTGAGAGGGAAAGATAGATCAGCCATGACTGAATAGACGTGAGTAGACATGATGGGCTGAATGGCTTAATTCATTCTGCTCCAATAACTTATGAACATGAAGAGTTTAGACCCAGCCTCACAGGGCATGTGATTATGAGAATTTCTTCATGAGGATGATGAGGAGAAATTGTTTCCATTGGCAGAGACTTAGTAACTAAAGAATGTAGCTCCAAGATATTCCGGAAAAGAGGGAAGGTTTAAATTAGGATAATTTATGTTTAAAACAGTAAATTATTACAATCTGGTGTGCACTAACTGGAAGAATGGTAGATAGTGACACAGATAGAGGATGGGGTGGCATTGTGGTGCAGCTGGTGGAGTTTAGTTTATGTTTAGAGAAACAGTGCGGAAACAGGCACTTCAGCCCACTGAGTCTGTCAGCCAACGATCACCGTGTACACTGCCACTCTCCTACACACTAGCGGGCAATTTACAATTTACAGAAACCATTTTAACCTGCAAACCTGCACGGCTTTGGAGTATTGGAGGAAAACAGAGCACCAGGAGAAAACCCACAGGGGAACGTACATTCTCCGCACAGGTAGCACCCGCAGGCAGGATTGAACCCGGGTCTCTGGCACTGTAAGGCAGCAACTCTATTACCTTAATACAAGGGAAGCCGTAAATGCATTGGACCTATATGGACGAATTGCATTCAGAAGTTTATTGGACCTATATCTAGAATTGGTGGGTTCCCTAGTAAGGAATGGCTGGACTGTCTAGACTGGCATTTGCCAAAGTTTAGAAGAGTGACCACGGACTTCAATCTCAATTTTAAAAATGCCCAATGACTTGGCCTCCACCGTTATCTGCGGCTCCATTCATTTCAAGGAGACAAATGGCTGCAAAAATGATAGAATAACCTTCAGATAATTTACATATTTTGAATTAATTGAGTTAATTTAAAAGTAATTAATCGAGAACCTAAAATAATTCAAATTTTTAAAAGCTTTCCTAACATTTTATAATATTTTAATATTCCTAAAATAATAACATAAAAAATGTTTAATAAAGTTTTTAATTTTTTAATAGCATTTTTAATGGCATGATTAATTTTTAATAGGTTTTGAAGATTTTTCAGTGTTTGTTAATGTCAGGGACAGGCGTAATCTTTCGGCAGTTTCGACAGCAGATGAGTGCGGGGACTTGGCTTAACCAGCTGTCAACACCTTCCTGGTGACCAAGCTTTCTATTTATGATGGGAAGACTGCTCACCGACCGATCAGGAGAGTGGGTGGAAGGAGACGGTGACGGTGGCAGACGCTGGACAAAGGGCCCAGTGAGAGGAACCAGGGGGGTCTTACCTTCCATGCTGTCGAGTTCGGCTGCGGGAGGAACCCCCCAAGGAACAAAGGCTGAAGAGGTGCGTGGGAAGGAACTGCAGATGCTGTTTTAATCCGAAGATAGACACAAAAAGCTGGAGTAACTCAGCGGGACAGGCAGCATCTCTGGAGAGAAGGAATGGGTGACGTTGCGGGTCGAGACCTTTCTTCAGACTAGTTAGGGATAAGGGAATCGAGAGATATAGATGATGACGTAGAGAGATAAAGGACAATGAATGACAGCTATGCAAAAAAAGTAACGATGATAAAGGAAACAGGCCATTGTTAGCTGTTTGTTAGGTGAAAACGGGAAGCTAGTGTGACTTGGGTGGGGGAGGGATGGCGAGAGAGAGAATGATGGGTCTATCTGAAGTTAGAGAAATCAATATTCATATCACTGTGCTGTAAGTTGCTCATGCAAAATATAAGATGCTGTTTCTCCAATTTGCGTTTGCAGAATTTACAGAAGGCTGAAGAGGGCCAGGTGTGAAGAGGGATGATGGTTTACGAGATGACCAAAATGGAGGAGACGGCAGCAACGGGCCTTTGTGGACAGCTGTTGCTGGGACGGTCAAATGCCGCCAAAATGGTGCCTCTTGCATATGGACTCAGTAGGCTGCAACGTGCATTCTGCACTAACGGTTCATGTACGGGGATAGTATTGCTGAGCTGGATGCAACAAAAGATTCACTGCACCCGGTACAGGTGACCATAAAGAAACCGTTGACCATTGGCCATGGACCGAGTCGTCGCTGCATCAGACGGGAGCAGCGTGGATCTCCACTCAAGGGTCTGATCGTATGAACACACGGCACTGAACCTACATGGGTAAGAAGGAACTGCAGACGCTGGTTTTCACCGAAGGTAGATACAGAATGCTGGAGTAACTCAGCAGGCAGGCAGCGTCTCTGGAGAAAAAGAGGAGGTGATGATTCGGGTCGAGACCGTTCTTGAGACTGAAGCCTGATGAAGGAAGTCTGATGGAGGGTCTTGACTCAAGACGCCACCTATTCCTTTTCTCCAGAGATGCTGCCTGACATCTGAGTTACTCCAGTTTTTGGTGTATTTCTTTACTGACCCTATATGTTTAGTTTAGTTTAGTTTATTGTCGCGTGCAGCAAGGTACAGTGAAAAGCTTTTTGTTTGGTGCTATCCAGTCAGCAGAAAGACTATACATGATTACAATCAAGCCATCCACAGTGTACAGATACACAGGATGGAGGGATTGACGTTTAGTGCAAGGTAAAGTCCAGTGATGTCTGATTAAAGATAGTCCAAAGTTATTGTACTTATTTATGACAATAATCTTACTGACCTGTATGCAGAAAAATAATTTTGCTGTACCTTGGTACACATGAAAATGAAGATATAATTGAACCATTGAATGAGGCCATTTGGCCATTGAGTCTGCTCCGTCTTACGATCATCTTCCCATCTGAACCCCATTCTCCTGCCGTCTCCCCATAACCTTTGACACCCTCACTAATCAAGAAACTATCAATCTCAGCTTTAAAAAGGCCCAACGACTTGGCCGCCACAGCCGCCTGTGGCAATTAATTCCACAGATTCACCACCCACTGGCTAAAGAAATTCCTCCTCATCTCCTTTCTCAAGGGCCTGTCTCACTTTCACGAGGTAATTCACGAATTCTCCCGAGTTTCCCCCTGGATTCAAACTCGCAGAATGTCCGTACCGAGTCCGTAGGAGGCCGTGGGACTTCGTAGATATATGGTAGCGGCTCGTTATGCCAGCCGTAGGTACTCGTGGCATCGGGTAGGTCAGGACGTTTTTTTCCAGCCCGATAAAAAATGTCCACGAGTAAAAAAATGGTTGGGATGAAAGAAATTGCAACTTTTTACTCATAAGGAGGACATCGATATAGTTGTGGGAATTCATAGACATACTTGTAGGAGTTCGTGAACATAGTCGTGGAAGATCGTAGGAGTCCGTAGATTACCACCATCTTGATTTTTTATTTTTTAGGCCCTTTAAACTTGGCAGTGGTTTTGAATTAAGTTGTGAAATTGTGACAGGCCCTTAAAGGTACCTCCTTTTATTCTGAGGCCGTGGTCCCTGGTCCTAGACTCACCCACTGGTGGAAACATCCTCTCGACATGCAGTCGACCCAGGCAATAATGTTACCTGGAGAAACTCAGCGGGTGCAGCAGCATCTATGGAGCGAAGGAAATAGGCAACGTTTCGGGCCGAAACCCTTGGGTTTCGGCCCGAAACGTTGCCTATTTCCTTCGCTCCATAGATGCTGCTGCACCCGCTGAGTTTCTCCAGCTTTTTTGTGTAACCTTCGATTCTCCAGCATCTGCAGTTCCCTCTTAAACAATAATGTTACCTATTGGCTCAAAGTTGACTCCAAGTAATCACACCATCGTGTTCATGGAGAGGCTACATTGTACCTGCACACTCCTCACCTGTTATTCCATTTAATCTCTAACCCAATTTGACTAATATGTGTAATCTGGCATTCTAGAAATACACCAAAGAATTAGGAAATAATGCATGAATCAATAAAGGGCTTCCAGTCTAAGAAGCCGTCCCTTTCTATCGGTCAGTGAAAATCATAAATAGATTCACAGAGCGGTAAGGCGTATGATGAAGGCACAAGTTGAAGACACAAGATTCATGCAGATGCTGGGATCTTGTGTAGAACGTGAAGTGCTGGAGTAACTCAACTTGTCGGGCAATATTAGGTTTAGTTTAGTTTAGTTTAGTTTAGAGATACAGCTCAGAAACAGGCCCTTAGGCCCACCGAGTCTGTGGCGACCTGCAATCCCTATACACTAGCACTATCCCACACACTAATTTACAATCTTTTACCAAAGGCTATTAACCTACAAACTTTGGAGTGGGGGAGAAATCTGGAGCACCCGAGGAAAATTCACACGTTCACAGGGAGAACGTACAAACTCCGTACAGGCGGCACCCGTAGCCAGGATCGATCCCGGGACTCTGGCGCTGCGCCACCATGTCGCGGAGGACGTTTCAGACCAGGACCCTTCTTGAGGCCATTTCACCCATCCTGACTGCGCCAGCTCTTTGTACGAGCCATCCCATGAAACCATTTCCCACCCATTACATGCAAATGCTTTCCCTTTGGGTTTTCTATGGCAGGCAGATCAAAGGGAGTCGATGAGAGAAATCTTCCCGCAATTATCTCCCGGTGTACATGCCTGTATCTGGGAAAATCCCAAGTGGATACAGTTGTGTAGAACTTCCCTCAGCTGAATACTCTTGGGGATCACCTCATCAAGTCTAAGGAGACAGCAAGACTCTGTGTGGGAGAGAGGGGTAGCGGGCAGTAAGGTATTTTACTTCATTTAAATGTTCTCAATTGCTTGTGTGTTTGCACAAATGTTTGCCTGTGTTTTTATTTCTCTACCTTTTATATGCGTTGTCCTCCTGATTACATATTACTGATTGGATGCCTCGTTGTCACCTTCTCCTCAGCTAACAGTGAGATCATTCTACATTTCCCTGATCATCGTCCCCTTTGATCTGTGTTTTCACACCTTACCCATCCATTCTCTGTGTCTCCCTACCCCCTCACTCTCAGTCTGAAGAAGGGTTTCGACCCAAAATGTCACCCATTCCTTCTCTCCAGAGATGCTGCCTGTCCCGCTGAGTTATTCCAGCATTTTGTGTCTGTCTTCAGTGTAAACCAACATCTGCAGTTCCTTCCTACACATTGTATATGTTTTAGTTTAGTTTAGTTTAGTTTAGAGATACAGTGAGAAAACAGGCCCTTTAGTCCACCGAGTCCGTGCTGACCAGCCATCTCCGCACACTAACACTATTCTACACACTAGGGACAATTTACAATTTTACCAAGCCAATTAATCAACAAAACCTGTACGTCTTTGGACTGTGAGAGGAAACCAAGCATCTGGTGGAAACCTACGTGAACATGGGGAGAAAGTACAAACTCTGTACAGACAAGCACTTGTAGACAGGATCAAACCCTCTGGTGCTGTGAGGCAGCATCTCTACCGCTGCACCTCCATGCCGTTTTAATCATTTTTTATTTGTTTTTTTACAGCAGATCACCAATAAATGAAGCAAGAATTTCATTGTTCTGGTCCCGATGCCTACTACACTCGATACACTAATCTGAATGTCAAAAACCCATGGAGTCCAGGGGCAGGGCCATATAGTGTCAGAGGGTCATACAGCATGGAAACTGGCCGTTCGGCCCAACTCCTCCATGCCGACCAAGATGACAAACTAAGCTGCTCCTACCTGCCCGCCTTAGGCCTAAATCCCTCTAAATCTTTCCTACTGATTTACCCATCCAAATGTCTGGTAAATGTTGTTAGAGTACTTGCCTCAACTACCTCCTTTACTTTAGACGTTAGGCTTTAGAGACACATCGTGAAAACAGGCCTTTTGGCCCACAGAGTCAGTGCGGACCAGCGGTCACCCCTTACACTAACACTAACCAACACAATAGGTACAATTTTAATGAAGCCAATTAATCTACAAACCTATACGTCTTTGGAATGTGGGAGGAAATCGGAGCATGCAGAGAAAACCCACACGGTCAATACAATACAATACAATACAATACCATTTATTTGTCATTTGAACCTCACATGAAGTTCAAACAAAATTTGTTTTCTGCAGCCATACAAGAAAAGAACCAAGCCACACACCAACACAATTTACACAAACACCCATCACAGTGAGTCTCCTCCTCACTGTGATGGAAGGCAAAGTCTTGTCTCTCCCCTGCTCTCCATTCCTCTCCCGAAGTCAAAGTCAAAGCCTCCAGCGGGCGCTAGCAAGGCCGCGGCCACTCAAAGCTGCGCCGGGCGTTGTAAGGCCCCGCTCCAGGTCACTCTCAACCCCGCAATTCGAGCGGGAGAAGTCGCCGTTGCCGGTGCCCCGCAAAGCAGTCTCCCACCGGGGACCCGCGAGCTCCCGGTGTCACCATCCACCGGAGTCGGGCCACAGCAGCGCGCCACCACAGCTCTCCACGCTCCGAAGCTGGCCAGCTCCACGATGGTAGGTCCGCAGATCCGCAGGCTCCGTGACTTGAGCTGTCGTTCCGGTTGGAGGCTGCTTCACGGTGCTAGGCCCCAACGGCAACGGAGACCCGACAGGGAAAAGGTCGGATCCTCGTACAGGGAAAAGATTTAAAAGTTTCCCCCACCCACCCCCCGCCCCCCACACATACACGGTCAAAACCCACCACAAACTTTACACTCTACAGGACAATAACATAAAAAAAGACAGACGGACTGCAGAGGCCGCTGCGACGTCGGTCGTGCCACAACCCAACCCATGGAGGTCACAGGGAGAACGTACAAGCTCCATACAGTCAGCATCTGTAGTCAGGATTGAACCTGGGTCACTGGCGCTGTAAGGCAGGGACTCTACCACTGCACCACTGTATTACTCCTCTGGCACATTGTTTCCTATACCCACTGTCCTCTGTGTGAAATTGTTACCCCTAAAGTTCCAATTCTACCTTTCCCCTCTCATCTTAAAACTCCGTCTGCTAGTTCTTGATCACCTACCCTGAAGAAATGCATTCGCACTATCGATCCCCCTCATGATTTTAAACACCTTAACCAGATTTCCCCTTAAGGGCCTGTCCCACTTGGACGTCATTTGCACGTAATTCACGCAACATCATTTACGCGTCACGACGCACGACGTGTGCACGGCGCACATTACGCGCCCATGGTGCGTGGTGACGTAGGCAGTGACGCGCGGTCGCGCACGGTGACCCAGGATTTTGGGATGTACAAAATCTTCACGCGCCATCTGCATGATGCGCAAATGGCGCCCAAGTGGCACAGGCCCTTTAGTCTTCTGCACCATGAGGAATAAAGTTCTAGTCTGCCCATCCTCTCCCAATAGCTCAAGCCCTCGTGTCCTGGCAACTTTCTCGTAAATTTCCACTGCACGTTCAATGTCATCCCTCATAGCAGAGTGCCCAAAACGGAACACAATATTCCATTTATACACCTCTATAAGATCACCGCTCAGCTTCCTGTGCTCCAAGGCATAATGTCCACGCCTGCCCAACCTCGCCCTACAGCTCAGGCACTCGAGTTCTGAATGTTACTCGTGAGGCCAATTCTACATTATTCAAGCATGAAAAGGACATAAAATATCTGATACATTCACCTTCACAAGCTATAGGAGTAGTATTAGGCCATTCGGCCCATCGAGTCTACTTCGCCATTCAATCAAGGCTGATTTCTGCTACCTAATCCCATTTTCCTGCTTTCTTCCCATAACCTCTGATACCCATACTAATCAAGAATCTATCTATCTGTGCCATAAAATTATCCACTGACTTGGCCTCCACAGCCTTCTGCGGCAAATAATTCCACAGATTCACCACCCTCTGACTAAAGAAATTCCTCCTCATCTCTTTCCTACAAGAACATCCTTTAATTCTGACGTTATGACCTCTAGTCCTAGACTCTCCCACGAGTGGAAATATCTCCAGCTCCACTCTATCCAAGCCTTTCACTCTACCAAATGTTTCAATGAAGTACCCCCTCATCCTTCTAAACTCCAGCAAGTAGGCCCAGTGCCGTCAAACGCTCATCATATGTCAATCTTCTGCCTCGTTGAAGATCCTTGAGTTACTGGGCCACTCAGAAAGGCTGGTTTGCCGGTAGTAAGGACCACAATGAGTGGCTGTGGATAGAGAGGGTGTTCTGTTTGTCCAGGATAAATTGGTGCACGGAAGATTCATGAGAATGTTGGCAGGACTGGAGGGCCTGAGCTACAGGGAGAGGGTGAGCAGGCTAGGACTTTACACCTTGGAGAGCAGGAGGATGAGGGGTGGCCTTGGGGAGCTGTAACACACCATGAGAGGAATAGATAGGGTAAATGCACGGTCTTTTATCCAAGATAGGGGAATTATGAACCACAGGACAGGTTTAAGGTGAGAGGGGCTAGATTTATTAGGCACCCAAAGGGTACCTTCTTCAGAGTGGTGGTACTATGGAATTGGGTATAGAGAGTGGAGGTTATTGGGTATGGAGGTTGGGACATTATATTAATAGTATTACAAGGCATTAGTGAGGCTGCATTTGGAATATTGTGTTTAGTTTTGGACAACCTGCTACAAGAGGCAGGGGCCGGGGAACATTTTTGTAAGGGGGGGGGGGGGGGGGGGGGGCTGAGCGCTCACTGATCACTGGCCTCGGGGATACCCAGTGAGGGAGCGGGGGGAGGGTGTGGGAGGGTGGCACAATTATTATTATTTTTTGTTGTTGCACGACCTCCAAAAACTGGGGGATAATACAGGCCACCCCCCAACTCAAACAGTGGGGGGATATATCCCCCACCGCCCACCCCCCTCTCTCTCTCTCTCTCTCTCGGGGCGGGCTATCTCTGGCCCCTCCCTCCCTCCCTTCCACCCGGCAGCTAATCACAGAGCTTCGTTCACTGCCCCATATCTCGGCTGTGAACCGCGCTGTGATTGGCCGTTGACCGGAGGGTTTTGGGGGGGGGCAGTGGGTTTCCGCCACGGCTGGTCGCGGTTTTGCCACGCTCACTGTGCGCTTGTTCTGAGATTCTGGATGTTGGAAGCCCTCACAAGAAGAGAAAAAAATATGTCTGCGGGCCGGATAATTTTGGGTTATGAAGCCTCCTTACCTTGGAGGACTTACACAGTTCCCGCTGCATCAAAAAATCCCAGAGTATTATAAAGGACATTTCCCACCCCGGACACTCCCTGTTTGAACTGTTGCCGTCAGGCAGACGGTACAGATCTACAAGGACAAGGACGAACAGACTAAAAAACAGTTTTTACCCCACTGCTATAAAAGCACTAAATGTAGCCGCCAAGGAACGCAGGGGCGAGACAGACTAAGGGACTGTGGTACACTGTGAAATCGACAGAAGGATGGAGGGTTGGGTGTGCATGCGTGCTATTTTCTTGATATTTATTTTAGTTGTTTACCTTTTAATATTTTATCTTGTATGTATCGTTAGCTTTTAGAAATATTGAATGGTGCACTGACTGGCTGACATTTTAAAATTTTGTTGTACATGGTTCATGTTACAATGACAATAAATAAACTATTCTATTCTATTCATGTCCACCAAAAAAAGTGGAGGGGCTGGGAAGGTTCCGCGGCCTATGAGAGGGATGATATTGAGCGAATGACCTTGTAGAGGTGTATAACATCATGAGAGGAATAGATAGGGTGAATGCACAGAGTCTTCTACCCAGAGTAGGGGAATCGAGAACCGGAGGACGTATGTTTAAGGTGAGGGGAAACGATTTAATAGGAACCTGAGGGAAACATTTTTACACAAAGGGTGGTAGGTGAATGGAACAAGCTGCCAGAGGAGGTAGTTGAGGCAGGTATTATAACAAATTTAAAAAACATTTAGGCAGGTGCATGGATTGGACAGGTTTAGATGAATATGGACCCAATGGTGGGATTAGTGTAGGTGGACTAGTTGGTTGGTGTGGGCAAGTTGGGCCGAAGGGCCTGGTTCCACACAGTGTCAGTCTATGACGGGGTTACAGTGAGGATGGACACTCTTTGCTGGGTAGTTCATTTAAAAAAAGGACTTTGGTGCCACTTGATGAAAGCCTCAAAGAATGTAAAGCATGGACAGCTTTTGTTGCAATAACTAGCCTACAGAGCTGCAACCTTACAGTGCCAGAGATCCGGGTTTCTCCTGACCTTGGGTGCTGTCTGTGTGGAGTTTGCGCGTTCTCCCTGTGACCGCGTGGGTTTGCTCGGGTTTCCACCCGCACCCCAAAGACGTGCGAGTTTGCAGGTTAATTGGCCTCAGTCAGTAAGGATTGGATGAGAAAGTGTGTGAGAAATATTGGAACTAGTGTAAACGGGTGATCGATGGTCGTCGTGGACTCAGTGAGCCGAAGCCAAATGCCAAACCAAACACTACACGTTTAACAAATAAACATAAACTAAACAAACACAGTGCGGTCACGGTGGCGCAGCGGTAGAGTTGCTGCTTTACAGCGAATGCAGTGCCGGAGACCCGGGTTCGATCCTGACTACAGGTGCTGTCAGTACGGAGTTTGTACGTTCTCCCTGTGATCTGCGTCGGTTTTCTCCGAGATCTTCGGTTTCCTCCCACACTCCAAAGACCTCCAGGTTTGTAGGTTAATTGGCTTGGCAAATGTAAAAATTATCCTCAGTCAGTGGGTGTAGGATAGTGTTGATGTGCGGAGATCGCTGGTCGGCGCGGAACTGGTGGGCCGAAGGGCCTGTTTCCGCGCTGTATCTCTAAACTAAACTAAACTAAACTAAACTACACTGCACGAACATTACTCACTCGGTCTGTTCTACATTATTCTGGCTTGAGAAGGATATAAATGCCTGATAAATTCAGTCAGTTGCAAGACCACTCATGCATATAACAATTGATCTCTGGTGGCATTGCAGAGCGTAGGAATGAAGGCCAAGTGCAGCCTCCAAATCAGGTGGGGGATAATTGGTCCAGGGTGTGTAGATGTAATTCAGTCACTCTACCAGCCCGAGGGCTCGATGCATACGGACAACGACACACAAGTAGTCTCCACTGCAGATGTAAACAGTTATTATGTGGGAAGGTGACAGGGAATGCATGCAAACCTTAGATTTATTAAATACTATTTTTAGATTGAAACTGTAAAGGTAGGAAGCAGAATATCAGAAACTGTCATATTTTTGAGAACGGCACGGTTGTGCAGTGGTAGACTTGCTGTCTTACAGCGCTAGAGACCCGGGTTCGATCCTGACTAAGGGTGCTGCCTGTATGGAGTTTGTACGTTCTCCCTGTGTCCGCGTGGGTTTTCTCCGGGCGCTCTGGTTTCCTCCCACACTCCAAAGATGTGCAGGATTGTAGGTTAATTCAATTGACTTTGAATTGTCCCGAGTATGTAGCATCGTGCTAGTATACGGGTAGATCGCTGATCAGCCTGGACTCGGTGGGCCGAAGGGCCTTTTTCAACACCGTATCTCTAAAGTAAAGTCTAAAGTCATGGTCTGAAGAAGTGTCTCGACCCGAAACGTCACCCATTCCTCTCCAGAGATGCTGCCTGACCCGCTGAGTTACTCCGGCTTTTTGTGTCTATCTTCAGTGTAAACCAGCATCTGCAGTTCCTCCCTATACTCTAAAGCAAAGGTGATGTCTCAACATAGGATTACAGAGATAGCTATTGAACATTATACCACAGGAGAACAAGAACTCTCACTTGTACACGAGTTAGAATCATTCCAACACAGGAGGCCATTCGGCCCATTGAGACGACACCAGCATTTACCTTCCTTCAGAAGGGAGTCGGTAGATAATCACATTGAAGTAGGTCTGACTGACATAAAGGCCAAGGACGAGAGTAACAACGGCGGATTTACATCTCTGAAGGACATTGATGAATCAAATAGTTTCACGACCACTGTCACTAATATTGACTTCTTAATTCCAGATTTATTTAATTGAATGAACTTAAATTCCCAAATGGCTGCTGAGATTTAAACTCACGTCTCAGAATCAATCATTCTAACAATGGATACTAGTTTAGCAATCAAACCACTGTGATAATCTACTTGCTCAATATTGCCATTAAAGGGTGATTAGAGCAGGAATACACCAGTGGGCTTCAACCCAGAGCCTATATCCTGTCACTGACTTCGCTCAATAAGGCCATACCAGCATAAGACATCAGAACAGAATGAAGCCATTGAATCTACTGCGCCATTCAGCCATGGCTGATTTATCATTCCCTCTCAACCCCATTCACCTTCAGGGACAATGTTCCCCATGTTGGGGGAGACCAGAACCAGGGGTCACAGTTAAAGAGTAAGGGGTTGGCCATTTAGGACTGGGATGAGGAAAGACCTTTTCACCCAGATAGTTGTGAATCTGTGGTATTCTCTGCCACTCAGAAGGCAGTGGAGGCCAATTCACTGGATGTATGCAAGAGAGAGATTTAGCTCTTAGGGCTAACGGAATCAAGGGACATGGGGAGAAAACAGGATCAGGGTACTGATTCTGGATGATCAACCATGATCATATTGAATGGCGGTGTTGGCTCGAAGGGCCGAATGGCCTACTACTGCACCTATTTTCTATGTTTCTTTGTTTCCTGCTGTCTCCCCATACTCTTTGATGTCCTGACTGTTGTGTAATGAGGCCCATACACAAGAGCCATAACCCATAGTCTTTAATGTAACACAAGCGGAGGAAACATCACATGCTGTCATCTCTGTGGTCAGCATCTAGTCTGACTGTGAGATGGTGAAGTACTGTATTAATAGTCCAGGGTATGGATGAAGATCCGGACTGGACTACATATGGAATGTGCAGCATGCATAATATGTGTGGTGATATGTATAGTAAAGGCAGGCTAATATGGTTAATCTACACTGACTAATCCAGAACCTATCAACCACCACTTTAAAATTACCGAATGACGGCCGTAACAACCGCCTCTGACCATGAATACCACAGATTCACCACCCTAAAGAAATTCCTCCTCATCTCCATTAGAAAGGTACGTCCTTTTATTCTGAGGCTGTGCCCTCTGGTTCTAGGCTCTCCTGTTGCTGGAGACATCCTGTCCACGTCCACTCTATCTAGTCCTTCCATTATAAACCTTACAAAAATAAATGTGATACAATAGCCTGTCTACAATACATTTCTACTTCCCAAACAGGCAAACTCAGCTAAATCTCCGACAGCTCCCTCCCCTCCCACTTACCCAACTTCCTCCACTAAAAGACCATTAACCAGTTCCACAATTCGCAAGGACATATCCCTCTTGGGATCACACTGGTTTACAGCCAACAATCAGCCTCTCGGGGAACCTCCCTGTCTGAGTTCATCTGATTTGTCCTGGTTTTGTCTCTCTCTGTTTCCCCGCAAACAGTCTGAAGAAGGGTCCCGACCAGAAATGTCACCTGCCCATTTTCTCCAGAGATGCTGCCTGACCCATTGAATTGGTCATCCTTCCACAATCCAGCGAATACAGACCCAGACCCTTCAAACACTCCTCAATGATCTGATTCTCATCTTAGAAACTAAAACACATTGTCTGGGATAACAAAGAATTACACAATAATGTGTAGTTCAGTGGGTCAGGCAGCATCTCTAGAGAAATCGGTGGCGTTTTAGGTCAAATCCCTTCCGGGATAACAATTTGTCATAGAACTAAATTAGAACTCTACTTATTCCTCAAATTTTGCTTGGGCAGCTTACAACCCAATGGCATGAATATCCTGTAAGAAGGAACTGCAGATGCTGGTTTAAACCGAATATAGGCACAAAAAGCTGGAATAACTCAGCGGGACAGGCAGCATCCCTGGAGAGAAGGAATGGGTGACATTTCGGGTCGAGACCCTTCTTCAAAGTACACTTCTTCCCACCCTGCTTCCTGCAAAAACTCTCAACTCCTACTTCCAATTCCTCCGTCTACACCACATCTGCGCCCAAGATGAGGTTTTCCATACTAAAACATCCGAGATGTCCTCATTCTTTAGGGAACAGGGGTTCCCCTCTCCCATCATAGATGCGGCCCTCACTCATGTCCCCTCGGTACCCCACAGCTGTGCCCTTGCTCCCCCTCCCCCTAGTCACTACAGAGACAGTATCCCCTGGTCCTTACCTTCCACCCCATCAGCCGTCAGATACAACGCATAATCCTCCAAAATTTTCGCCACCTCCAACGGGATCCCACCACTAGCCACATGCAACGGGATCCCACCACCAGCCACATTTTTGCATCTCCATCTCTTTCCGCGTTCCGCAGAGACCGTTCCCTCCGCAACTCCATGGTTAACTCATCCCTTCCCACCCAAACCACCCCCTCCCCAGGTACCTTCCTCTGCACACCTGTCATGTGAAGATGCACAGAAGATGCAACACCTGTCGTTGTACCTCCTCCCTCCACTCTGTCCAGGGACCCCGAAAATCCTTTCAGGTGAGGCAGACATTCACTTGCACCTCATCTACTGTATCCATTGTTCAAGATGTGGACTCTGATACATCGGCGAGACCAAACGCAGACTGGGCGATCGTTTTGCGGAACACCTTCGCTCAGCCCGCCTGAACCAACCTGATCTCCCGGTTACCGGACACTTTAATTCTCCTTCCCATTCCTACACAGATCTTTCTGTCCTGGCTCTGCTCCATCGTCAGAGTGAGGCTAAATGCAAATTGTATGAGCAGCATCTCATATTTCGCTTGGGCAGCTTACAGCCCAGTGGTATGAATATTGATTTCTCAAACTTCAGGTAACCCCTGCAATCCTTCTCTCTCTATTCCTCCCCCACCCAAGTCACACTAGCTTCTCATTTTCATCCTACAAACAGCAAACAATGGCCTGTTTCCAGGACGCCTGTGTGTGACTTTGTTTAACGTGGGGAGACTGGTGCACAGAGAGCCACCACATGGTCCTTGACAGATCTGGGTCAGGATCCAGTGGCATGGAGTCCAAGACGACCAGAACAGCCTTCATCCGCCTTCCCAGCCGTTGTGACGCTCCACTAAAGTCAGCCATCATCCTCCGCCTGTTCCACCGTCGAGGTCTTGGTTGGATTGCTCTTTGTCAGAGTCCTCCCCCTTGACCTTACCGCCATGGGTGGCCCTACCAGGAGCATAGCTCCAGACGGCATCGCTCTCAGGATCTCTGGGCCACACAAGCTTCTCCACCACGACAAGATGACAATCATCAGAGAAGTATTCCAGGGAGAGGCATACTCATTGTATGCCTCGTTTATACCTTCCCCTCAACTAACAATGATCCGTTCTACTTTTTCCTTAAACCTCATCCCCTTTGATGTCTCGTTTTCACACCTTATCCTTCCTTATCTCTATGCCTCCCTCTCTCCTGAGTCTCAGTGTGAAGGAGGGTCACGACCCGAAACACCACCCATTCCTTCTCTCCAGAGATGCCGCCTGTCCCGCTGAGTAACTCCAGCATTTTGTGTCTATATTCCAGAGGTTGCATTGATTGCTTGAGTCATTAAACTATATCCCGTCTGACTCCTTCGGCAGTTACTCGATGGAGAGCAGGGAATGTTTGCATGAATCACGACCAATTCTTTACTCCTCAGCTAACATGATCACCAAGACAGATCAGGGACCTTCCCAGAGGAAATAATATAAGCATGAGGAAGAATGCCTTTCAATGTTCCAGGTGTGGACTTCTATGTATCGGTGAGACCGAGCGCAGGCTGTTTCGCTGAACACCTTTGCTCAGTCTGCCTGGGCCTGCATGATCACCCGGTTGTGAAACATTTTAATTCCCCTTCTCATTCCCACACTGACCATTCTGTCCTAGGCCTCCTCCGCTGCCAGTGAGGCCACATATAAATTGGAGGAACAGCAACTCATATTTTGCTTGGGCTGCTTACAACCCAGGGGTAAGAATGTTGAATTCCCCAAGTAAAACTTGCATCCCCTCTCTCTCCGTCCCTGCCCCACCCTAGTCAACATTCTGGTTTTACTGTCAACATGTTGAATTCCACTGTTTGTATAAAGGGCCTGTCACACTTTCACAAACTAATTCACGACCTCTGCCGAGTTTGCCCTTGACTCATACTCACAGCATGGTCGTCACGAGGTCGTAGGAGGTCGCAGCAGGCCGTGATGCTAGTCGTAGGTACTCGTGGCATCAAGTAGGTCGGGGCGTTTTTTCTAGCATGATGAAAAATGTCTACGAGTAAAAAAGGTTGTGAATTAGGTCGTGAAAGTGTGTCAGGCCCTTAACTCGTTATCATCTATCCCTCAGCTAACAATGGACCATTGTGGGCTCCACAATTCCTTGATTATACTTGTTTTCTGCATATCCTCCATTTATTTTTCCCAAGTACCGTCTATATCTCATGTTCCCCTTTCCCCTGACTCTCAGTCTGAAGATGGGTCTCGACTCGAAACGTCACCTATTCCTTTTCTCCAGCGATGCTGCCTGACCCGTTGAGTTGCTTCAGCATTTTGTCTGTCTTCTCATCAACTGCATCTCCCCCAATAGACCAACAGACGGATTCTCATCAAAGGGACTTAAGCACATGAAACAATAGGTGAGACTTTACCCAAAATTGGGCACAGTGATCTTAAAACAAGTGGAAAACTACTTTTATGAGCATTTAAATGTGCAAAATTATTTAATTTCCAGGCAAATCCATTTTTTGATTTCGCTGAAGATGGACACAAAATACTGGATTAACTCAGCGGGACAGGCAGCTTCTCTGGAGAAAATGGATGGGGGACTTTTCGGGTCAGGACCCTTCAACGGACATTTGGGAGGGGAGGGTAACAAGAAGCCGGAAAAAATAGGATCAGGAGTAAATTTAGAAAGGAGTCGGATGGATATTCTGGGACTTGTAAAATAAGGTGTTTCACCCTGTGGCAGCTCGGTCCATACATCTTACATGCTTTGTGTATAAAAGTTACCCCTCAGGTTCTATTGAGTTACCCCTTAATAAAATCATGGGAGACCCCTTCCACCCCTGCAACGGACTGTTCCAGCTGCTACGGTCAGGCAAACGCCTCCGTTGCCATGCGGTGAGAACGGAGAGGTTGAGAAGGAGTTTCTTCCCAGAGGCAATTCGGACTGTAAACGCCTATCTCACCAGGGATTTACTGAACGTTTTTCCTTCCATTATTTATTATGTAAAAGAATATGTGTGTTATGATTGTGTTTATAATTTGTTTGGTTGTTTTGTTGTTTGTCTTTTGCACAAAAGTCCGCGAGCATTGCCACTTTCATTTCACTGCACATCTCGTATGTGTATGTGACAAATAAACTTGACTTGACTTGACTTGACTTACTTTAAAAGTTACCCCTCACTTTAAACCCATGTCCTCTCGTTCTTGGATTTGCTACTCTGGGTAAAAGACTCTGTGCATTTACCCGATCTATTCATCTCATAATAGAAACATGAAAATACAGAAAATAGGTGCAGGAGGAGGCCATATGGCCCTTCGAGCCAGCACCGTCATTCATTGTGATCATGTCTGATCAACCACAATCAGTAACCCGTGCCTGCCTTCTCCCCAAATCCCATGATTCCACTAGCCCCTAGAGCTCTATCTAACTATCTCTTAAAGTCATCCAGTGAATTGGCCTTTACCTCCTTCTGTGGCAGAGAATTCCACAAATTCACAATTCTCTGGGTGAAAAAGTTTTTTCACATCCCAGTTTTAAATGGCCTCCCCTTTATTCTTAGACTGTGGCCCCTGGTTCTGGAATCGCCCAACATTAAGAACATTTTCCCCGCATCTAGCTTGTCCAGTCTTTTTATAATTGTATACGTTTCTATAAGATCTCCTCTGATCCTTCTAAATTTTAGCCCAGTCTTTCCAATCTTTCCTCATATGACAGTCCCGCCATCCCGGGAATTAACCTCATGAACCTACGCTGCACTGCCTCAATAGCAAGGATGTGCTTCCTCAAGCTGGGAGAACAAAACTACACACAATATTCCAGATGTGGTCTCACCAGGGCCATGTACAACTGCAGAAGGACCTCTTTACTCCTATACTCAAATCCTCTCGTCATGAAGGCCAACAGGCCATTAGCTTTCTTCAGTGCCTGCTGTACCTGCATGTTTACTTTCAGTGACTGGTGTACAAGGACCACCCAGATCTCGTGGCACTTCCCTTTTTCCTAATCTGACACCATTGAGATAATAATCTGCCTCCTTGTTCTTGCTGACAAAGTGGATAACCTCACATTTATCTACATTATACTGCATCTGCCATGCATCTGCCCACTCACTCAACCTGTCCAATCGTATCACCTCTCACTCAATCTTATACACCTCTCTAAGATCCTCCCGTGCTCCAAGGAATAAAATGAGGTGCCATTAAACTAAAGATAGACACAAAAAGCTAGTGTAACACTGCGTGTCAGACAGCATCTCTGGAGAAAAGGAATGGGTGACTTTTTGGGTCGAGACCCTTCTTCGACCTGTGTGAAGCCTGAAGTCTGAAGAAGGGTCTCGACCTGAAACATCACCTATTCCTTTTCTCCGGAGATGCTGTCTGACCCGTTGAGTTACTCCAGTTTTTTGTGTCTACCTTCGGTTTAAACCAGCATCAATACTTCCTAAACATTAAACTAGCTAGTTTCATTGACTCCACAAGTGCTTTGCAGGACTTGTCAACGTATTGTAACGATCAAACACGACTTCCAGAAACTGGTAACATGCCCAGTTGTATTGGCGAGTTCCCTTTACACCACCCCAGTTAGTCTTGGCTCCAAACAACATGAAAAAGATTTGGAATTACTCAGAACTTTTCAGGACATTTACAAGTGCACCCAAACCAAGTTCTGCTAAAGTATTGTCACTAATTTAATGTACAGCACAGTGGCGCAGCAGTAGAGTTATTGCCCTACAGCACCAGAGACCTGGGTTTGAATCTGACTACGGCTGCTGTTTGCACAGAGTTCTCCCTTGACCGCGTGGGTTTTCTCCGGGTGCTCCGATTTCCACCCACAGTCCAAGGACGTGCAGATCTGTAGGTTAATTGGCCAGTAAATTTCCACTAGTTTGTTGGCCACAGGCCCTTCAGCTCATCGAGTCCACGCTGATCAGTAAACCCAGTACACCAGCACTATCCTCCACACTAGGGATAATTTACCATTTTTACCGAAGCCAAATTAAACTACAAACTGTACATCTTTTTTTCCCCCCGTTATGTACTATGTTTACATATTCTGTGGTGTTGCAACAAGCAAGAATTTCATTGTCCTTTCTGGGACATATGACAATAAAACACACTTGACTCTTGTCTTTGGAGTGTGGGAGACAATAGGCAATAGGTGCAAGTGTAGGCCATTCGGCCCTTCAAGCCAGCACCGCCATTCAATGTGATCATGGCTGATCATCCCCAATCAGTACCCCGTTCCTGCCTTCTCCCCATATCCCCTGACTCCGCTATTTTTAAGAGCCCTATCGAGCTCTCTCTTAAAAGCATCCAGAGAACCTGCCTCCATCGCCCTCTGAGGCAGAGAATTCCACAGACTCACCACTCTCTGTGAGAAAAAGTGTTTCCTCGTCTCCGTTCTAAATGGCTTACTCCTTATTCTTAAACTGTGGCCCCTGGTTCTGGACTCCCCCAACATCGGGAACATGTTTCCTGCCTCTAGCGTGTCCAAACCCTTAACAATCTTATATGGCACACTCAGGGAAATGGCAACTTGGGGAAAACCTAAGCGGTCAGAGAGAGAATGTATGAACTCCGTACAGGCAGCGCCCATGGTCAGGATTGAACCCGGGTCTCTGGCACTGTATGGCAGCAACTCTACCACTGCGCCACCATGACACCTTTGTACATAATCTAAGATGATGTTTATGTACAGTGATACTTTGACTTAGCTGCATGCAAAAAAAGGAACTTCACTGCAACTCGGTACATGTGACAATAAAGTTGAGTTGAACTCCATTCTTTAGCTCAAATCCCTCAAGTGGGAATTGGATTCTTAAATTTTCTTTTAATTGTTTTCTGATCCTACGCTCCTTGTAGTCGCTGGAATGACATTCCTCAAATTTGGGGTTGATTTTTTTAGCAACAGTTTATTCAACTGTGAAGCATTAATCATTTTGCCGTACATCTCTGTTCAGTCAGACAAGGAGAAGCAGATGCTATCAACATGGGCTTGTTGAAACCGAACCCTTAGGGTAATGAAACACCCAGCAATATTCCACACTGTCCCAGCCATTACTGAGAGGTTAAGGGATAATCCCTGTTATTACATAACGCTGCATCCTGCATTTAAAATAACAACATTACAAAGGAAGATTGATAATTTCAAACAAAAAATAAGCTGCCAAATCATATTTTGACACCTTCAGTGGTTTGATTGGAATGTGTAATTGCAATTCCCTGCTGTTGTTTGCACTAATTTCACCTCATGAAGTCTGTTATGATCTGAACAGTAGGGTTCCAAATCACACTCTGTTTAAAATGTATTTTTTTGTGTGTGAACATTGTGGAGAGGAGAGCTGCCTACATCTGGGGGAACTCAACACTCAACTGGGCATCAGACACTCCCAGATTCAAGGAAGCTGTAAAAGGTCTGTCCCACTGTACGAGGTAATTCAAGAGCTCTCCCAAGTTTAAAAAAAAATCAAACTCGTGGTAAGAACGCAGAATGTACGTTGTGGCTACGTCGGAGCTTGTGGATGTCTCGTAGCGGCTCGTAACGCCAACGGCAGGTACTCGGGAAATGCGGTAACTCGTGAAGTTTTTTCAGCACTGTGAAAAATGTCCACGAGAGCCCCGAGTACCTATGAATGGCTATTACCTTAATTCTCCGAGTTCGAATCAGGGGAAACTCAGGAGAACTCTTGAATTACCTCGTACAGTGGGACAGGCCATTAAGGGTGAAGCTCAGTCTTTTCCAGATGCTCTGCAGAATATTTACAGTTATGGAGCAATTCTTTGGAGATTTACACAAATTGCTGGAGTAACTCATCGGGTCAGGTAGCATCTCTGGAGAAAAGGAATAGGTGGCGTTTTGGGTCGAGACCCTTCTTCAGACTGAGAAGAAGGGTCTCGACCCGAAACGTCACCTATTCCTTTTCTCCAGAGATGACAACTAAAGCTGTGTATTTCTTTGACTCTGTGACGAGTCAAGGCATGTAATGGAAAGTTTGAACATTTAGTCTCCTCAGCAGCAAGGAAGTAGGCAAGGGTGAGGGGGTAGCCCCCAACAACGGGCAGCACGGTGGTGCAGCGGTAGAGTTGCTGCCTTACAGCGCTTGCAGCGCCGGAGTCCCAATTTCAATCCCGACTACGGGTGCTGTCTGTACAGAGTTTGTACATTCTCCACGTGACCTGCGTGGGTTTTCTCCGAGATCTTTGGCTTCCTCCCATATTCCAAAGACGTACGAGTTTGTAGGTAACTTAGCTGGGTAAATGTAAAAAATGTCCTTAGTGTGTGTTGGATAGTGTTAATATGCGGGGATCGCTGGTTAGCGTGGACACAGTCGGCTGAAGGGCCTGTTTCTGCGCTGAGTCTCTAAACTAAACAAGAATTCTTATGGAAGTCCCTGACTGGAGCAGGTACTGATGATCCCATTTATCTCATAAGTTTGTTTTAGTTTAGAGATAAGCGCAGAAAAAGGCCCTTCGGCCCACCGAATCCGCATTGACCAGCGATCCCCGCTCACTAACACTATCCTACACACACTAGGGACAATTTTACATATATACCAACCTAATTAACCTACAAACCTGTACGTCTTTGGAGTGAGGGAGGAAATCTAAGATCTCAGAGAAAAACCCACGCAGATCACGGGGAGAACGTACAAGCTCCATACAGACAGCACCTGTAGTTGGAATCGAACCCGGGTCTCTGCTGCTGAAGGCGCTGTAAAGCCCCTGTCCCACTTAGGAGACCTAAACTGCAACCTCTGGTGACCTTGCCCGCCACACAAGGTTTCCACGATGTCACCGGAGGTTTTGGTCACTCTCGCTAATGGTCGAAAGTGGTTTCCGCGTGGTCAAGGCTTCATGTAGGTTGCTCCTATTTATTCATCATAAAACCGGCCTCGACTAAAAATAGTTTGCCATTTTAAAAATCGATAATTTTTTAGTCGCAGGTCCTGTCGAAGCCGGTTTTCTTCATAGTCGAGGAAGGTTTTCAACATATGCGTGGGAGGTGGTAGGAGGTTGCAGGACACCTCGACCTTGATTTTGTTTTGGGTAGCGGGCAAGGTCACCAGCGGTTGCTGTTCAGGTCTCCTAAGTGGGACAGGGGCTTAAGGCCGCAACTCTTCCGCTGTGCCACCGTGCCACCCTTAAGTTATAGGAGGTGAGTTAGGCCATTTGGCCCACAAAGCCTTACAACGCCAGAGTCCCGGTTTCGTTCCTGACAACGGGCGCTGAAGCGTTTGTAGCTTCATCCTGTGACTGCGTGGGTTTTCTCCGGGTGCTCCAGTTTCCTCCCACACTCCGAAGAAGTACAGGTGTATAGGTTAATTGGCTTAGGTAAAAATTGCAAATTGTCCACGGTGCATAGGATGGTGCTGGCGTATGGGGATCGCTGGTCAGCCTGGGCTCGGTGGGCCGAAGGTCCTGTTTCCATGCTATCTTTTTAAACTCTAAACTAAACTCTAAACTCTCTCTGTTCACTCATATTTTGGTCTCAACCCAGAGGAATGAAATTGCATTACTGCCATTGGAGTGCCAGTCAGCCATTGCTTCGAATGGAAGATTGAAAGATTGTACAGCCATTGGCGATGGGTCTTGTCCGTATGGAGTTTGTACGTTCTCTCCGTGACCTGCGTGGGTTTTCTCCGAGACCTTCTGTTTTCTTCCACACTCCAAAGACGAACAGGTTTATAGGTAAATTGGCTTGGTATCAATGTAAAATTGTCGCTACAATGCGATGCGATATGATAAAACTTTATTTATCCCTGGAGGAAAATTGGTCTGCCAACAGTCACAACACACAACAAAGTACACACAACACTTGAAATTACAAGAAAAAGGCACAATGAACAAACAAATGAACGTGAACTTATCCCCTGGGCGGAGGATTCTAAACTAGTGTGCCAGCCCCCCCCCACCTCTCATCCACACTGGGTTCCCCGTTGTTCTCTCACCATCCCACATGGCTGTCTCCCCACGCCGGCTCCTCCATTGTTCTCCACCGTGGTCCCCGCACACCGAGTCCCCATTGTCTTACCCCCCACCCCCCTCCATGCTCATTGACCATTGATCGTGGGTCAATCGCGAGGCCCCACTGCCACCGAGGCACACACTGAGGTCCCTTCGGCCCAGGCAGGCCTCACCACAGGGTTTCTCCACAGTCCCCTGGGTGGCCTGTGGGGTGTCAGGCGTAGCAGGGTGCGTTCCGGTCAACGCCGCGGTTGTTGAGTGGATGGATCGGGCTCACACGGCTCCCCGGGACACTCCCCCTAGTGTGTGTAGGATAGTGTGAGTGTGCAGAGATCATTGGTCGGTGTGGACTCGGTGGGCCGAAGGGCCTGTTTCATTTGGAATGGAGCACAGTGTACAATTCTGGTCGAATGTAGACAAAAGTGCTGGAGAAACTCAGCGGGTGCAGCAGCATCTATGGAGCGAAGGAAATAGCTAACGTTTCGGGCCAAAACCCTTCTTCAGACTGAAGAGTTTACAATTCTGGTTGTTCTGCTTTGGGAAGGACCTCCAGAAATGTAGCAAGGAAACAGGCCCTTGCTATAACAAGGAACCAAGTCTACGCCGACCATTGGTCACACATTCACGTTAGTTCCATGTTATCCCACTTTTGCATCCACTCCCAACACACCAAGGAGAATTTACAGACGGCCAATTAACCCGCAAACCGGTGGGTATTGGGATGTGGGAGGAAACTGGAGCACCCGGTGGAAACACAGGCGATCACAAGGAGAACATGCAAAGTCTACCTGACGACACACAAGATCAGGTTTGAAGATTAGCTTAGTTTAATGTCATGTCTACCAAGTTACAGTTAAAGGCTTTTGTTGCGTGCTAACCAGTCAGCTGAAAGACTACAGATGATTACAATTGATCCATCCACAGTGTACAGATACATAGAAACATAGAAACATAGAAAATAGGTGCAGGAGTAGGCCATTCGGCCCTTCGAGCCTGCACCGCCATTCAATATGATCATGGCTGATCATCCAACTCAGTATCCTGTACATGATAAAGGAAATAATGTGAATAATGTTTAGTGCAGGATAATGTCTAGTAAAGTCCGATCAAAGATAGTCTGAGCATCTCCAATGAAGTAGATAGTGACTCAGGACCGTTCTCCAGTTGGTGTTTTTTTTAATTTTTTTTTAAATCAAAAATATTTATTCAAATATTAAAATAGTATTTACAATACAATAAAACAAAACAAAACACCACCGTAATACAAGACGAACAAATATCCTAAGCAACTGCTAAACAACTATATTACAATCCTGTCCAGGATACATTCAACCCCCCTCGGTGCCCAGCGGTCCTGGAACTCCCTCAGGGTGCCTGTAGACAGGGCGTATTCCCTTTCCATCTGCACCCGGGCATGGACGTATCCCCGGAAAAGGGGCAGGCAGCCGGCTCGAGTAGAGCCCTCCACCATCTGGCGCCGTGACTCGCGGATGGCCAGCTTGGCCAGGCCCAGGAGCAACCCAACCAGGACATCTTCAGCCCTACCCTCTCCCCTACGCACAGGGTTTCCAAAGATGAGGATGGTGGGTGGAAAATGCAGCCAGAAGGCAAAGAGCAGCCCCTTTAGATATTCAAACAGTGGCTGCAGCCTCACGCACTCCATGTACACGTGGTACACAGACTCTTCCAGCCCGCAAAAGTGGCAGGAGGCGTTCTTCAGTTGTTGGTAGGATGGTTCAGTTGCCTGATAACAGCTGGGACGAAACTGTCCCTGAATCTGGAGTTTGTGTTTTCAGACTTCTATTGTTTTGCCCGATGGGAGAGGGGAGAAGAGGGAGTGGCCGGGGGGGGGGGCTATTCATCCTTGATCACACTGCTGGCCTTGCCGTGGCAGCATGAGGTGTAAATGGAGTCAATGGAAGAGAGGTCGGTTTGCGTGATGGCCTGGGCTGCGTCCACAATTCTCTGTAATTTCTTGGATGGAGTTGTTCCCAAACCGTGCTGTGATGCGTCCCGATAAACGCTTTCCACGGCGCATCTGCGGAAGTTGGTGAGAGTTGTTTGGGACGTGCCGAACTTCCTAAGCCTCCGAAGGATATGGAGGCTTTGGTGCGCTCCGGGTCTCTGCCGCTGTGAGGCAGCAGCTCTACCTGCTGTGCCACTGTGCCGCACAACAATATTGCTGGACGATGAAGGCCATTTTAAGTCTGATGAGCGGCTTACAAGTCGGCAAATTTCCAGATCAAACACAGTAAGTGAAGGATAAAGAGAGACAGAGATTTTAGTTCCTAATATATATAGTTGGGAGTTGATGATTCTGTAATAAGTTAATGTCAGCTGAATTGGGGCGGCAATTTTATTTCCTCCAAAGTCAGACCTTATTTTCAGCTTAACTTCTTTCCGAAGCCAAACATCTGATAAGGAGAGGATCGAGAATCCAAATCTCCTTTGCTGTCAACTAATACCATAAATCACCTCATTACAGTCAAGTCTTGTTAAAACGTATAAGCAGCATATTTTCACCTCTTGACCTGGGCCTGTAACCGCAGTCTGTTGTAATGCAGCTAATCTGAGACGCTGCTTAATGTCAGACCCAGTGACATCCCCTACTTAACCTGAACTTAATACAATAATACATCGAAATCCTTTCACCCACTCAAATTGTAAATCAGATCATCAATTATCTCAATGGACCATCAGCTCATGAACCATTTTAACCTGCAATTACATTTTTACACCCTATCTTTCTGAAATTGAAATTCTTTTATCCGTTGCTGTGTTTGCTGTCTTTTTGGACTACAGCAGGCCGAGAGGATGTTTATTTGTGTAGGAAGGAACTGCAGATGCTGGTTTGCACTGAAGACGGACGCAAAATGCCAGAGTAACTAAACTGGTCAGGCACGATCTCGGGAGAGGAGGAATGGATGCCGTTTCGGGTCGAGACCACTACTTCATACTGAGAGTCAGGGGAAAGGGGAACGAGAGATATAGACGGTACTTAGGACAAATAAATGGAAAGCAACAATAATCAAGAAAATGTGGAGCCCACAATGGTGCATTGTGGGCTAAGGGGTAGGTGATAACGAGTTAAACAGACAGTGAAAATCAACAGGGTGAGAGTGAAACGAGTATGGGTTTTGGGTTGAGGGCCTTCTTTCTTATTGTTTTTTTTTCTTTTGTAGATTCGTGGGAGGAAACCGGAGCACAGGTGGCAACCCACACGATCACAGGGAGAACGTGCATACTCCACACTGACAGCACCCAAGGTCAGGATTGAAGATTAATTTACAAATCACCATGCAAGTTGCTATCCCAACTCTTTGAGTTTGAGTTTAGTTCATTGTCACGTGTACCGAGGTACAGTAAAAAGCTTTTGTTGCGTGCTAACCAGACATCGGAAAGACTGTACATGATTACGATCATTCGCTTTGCTGTATGATGGGGCCACATGTGATCTAACCAAGTCAACACAGAAGATTCTTCCCCCTGAACAATAAAAGTGAATCATGTGTTTTTTCAGACACCTTCATAGTTTCAAGGCACCAATTGCAGATACTTCCACACCCCACATCAAACCCATGGTGGGGGCTTGGAATTTTAGTTTAGTTTAGTTTAGTGGGTTTTCCCAAGGTGCTCCGGTTTCATCCTACACTTCAAAGAGCCAAGAAGAGTCAAGAGAGTTAGGATAGGACAATGAAATACTTGCTTGCTGCAGCACAACAGAATATGTAAACATAGTACATAATGGGAGATGAAGTTCAGTATTCCTATAGACCATAGACCACATTTATACACAATAAATAAACAGATAAAGTGCAATAGCAATAATAGACTCTTATTGTTCGGAGCTTATTTGAAAAGTTGTGTTTAATAGCCTGATGGCTGTTGGGAAGAAGCTGTTCCTGAACCTGTATGTTACAGATTTCAGGCTCCTGTACCTTCTTCCCAATGGCAATGGAGAGATGAGTGTGTGGCCATGATGATGTGGGCCTTTGATGATGTTGGCTACCTTTTTGAGGCAACAACTGCGATAGATCCCTTTGTTGGTGGGGAGGTCAGAGCCGGTGATGGACTGGGCAGTGGTCACAACTTTCTGCCGCTCCTGGACGTTTTTTCCCGCTCCTGGACGTTCAAGCTGCCGAACCAGGCCATGATGCAACCAGTCAGTATGAAGACATACAGGTTTGTAGGTTAATTCACCGGTAAAAAAATGTCCCTAGTGTGTAGAATAGTCCTAGTCAATGAGGTCATGAGATTGTGAGGTCATGTGATAGGAGCAGAATTAGACTATTCGACCCATCAAGTCTACTCCATCATTCAATAATGGCTGATCTATCTCTTCCTCCTAACCCCATTCTCCTGTCTTCTCCCCATAATCCCTGACACCCATGCTAATCAAGAATCAATCTATCTCTGCCTTAAAAATATCCATTGACTTGGCCTCCACAGCCTTCTGCGGAAAAATTCCACAGATTCACCACCCTCCAACTAAAGAAATCCCTCCTCATCTGCATCCTAAAGGAACATCCTTTAATACTTTAATATGACCTCTAGTCCTAGACTAGTTGAAACATCCTCTCCACATCCACGCAATCCAATCCTTTCTCCATTCGGTAAGTTTCAATGAGGTCGCCCCTCATGGGGATCATTGGTCAGCACAGACTCGGTGGGCCGAAGGGCCTATTTCTGCGCCGTATCTCTAAACTAAACTAAACTCATTTAATTGTTTATTGTCACGTGCCGAGATAGAGTGAAAAGCTTTTTTGTTGCGTGCTAATCAGTCAGCGGAAATACTGTCCATTTACACACGATTATTCAATTGAAACTCAAATAGTTAAGACTAAAACTTTCAAGAAAGCAATTATTTTATGTTATTATTTCACTTATTTTTTCATAGATTATTTTTTGTTCATAGGAGTTAGACATCGCTGGCAATATCGGCATTTATTGTCCATCCCTCAATGTACCTCAATGTAGAGACAGTAATTCCCCTGTCCCACTTAGGAAAGCTGAACGGAAACCTCTGGAGACTTTGCGCCCCACCCAAGGTTTCCGTGCAGTTCCAGGAGGTTTTTGTCAGTCTCCCTACCTGTTTCCACTACCTGCAGCCTCCGGCAACCACCTGCAACCTCCAGGAACCGCACGGAAACCTTGGGTGGGGCGCAAAGTCTCCAGAGGTTTCCGTTCAGGTTTCCTAAGTGGGACAGGGGCACTAAGGTTCCCACATTGTGGGTACCACATGCAGGACAGACCAGTTGTGGCAGATTTTGTCTCCAGAAGGTTATTAAAATGCATTAGGGCAGGTACAAAGATAGGAAAGGTTGAGAAGGATATGGGCCAAATGCAGACAAATAGGTATAGTACAGTAATGGAGTAACTCAGTTGGTCGCCTATGTACAGCGGCATCATCGATAACACAGTTTAATTTATTGCCACCTTTCACCGAGGTACAGTGAAAAGCTTTTGTTGTATTCTAACCAGTCAGCAGACTGTACATTATTACAATTGTGCCATCCATGGTATACAGATACATGATAAAGGGAATAACGTCTAGTGCAAAATGAAGTCCAGTAAAGTCTGATTAAAGATAGTCCGAGGATCTCCAATGAGGTAGATGGTGGGTCAGGACCGCTCTCTGGTTGTTGATAAGGTGGTTCAGTCGGGAGACGATTTTCCCCTTCACCAGGTCACCAAAGCTAATTATACTGCTTTGGTGTCAGTTCACATTGAGACCCACTAACATGGTGGGCTTCATGGTGGCACTGTGGTAGAGATGCTGCCTTTCAGACCCGCGCCAGTGACCCAGGTTCGATCTCGACTAGGGGTGCTGTCGGTACGGAGCTTGTACGTTTTCCCCGTGACTGCGTGGGTTTTCTCCGAGATCTTTGGTTTTCTCCCACACTCCAAAGACGCACAGGTTTGTAGGTTAATTGGATTGGTATGTGTAAATTGTCCCTAGTGTGTGTAGGATAGGGTTAATGAGCGGGGATCGCTGGTCGGTGGATACTTGTTGGGCCGAAGGGCATGTTTCCGTGCTGTATCTCTAAACTAAACTAAACTTAACACACCACAGATCCGACATAAACCCCTGTCCCACAGTACGAATTCATTCCAAGAGTTCTCCCGAGTTTGCCCTGATTCGAACTCGGAGGTTTACGGTAATGGCCACTCATCGGTACACGGGGCTCTCGTGGACAATTTTCAACATGTTGAAAAATCTTCACGAGTTTTCCCGTGCTTACCTACCGTTAGCGAGTCTTCCCGAGTACCTGCCATTAGCGTTACGAGCCGCTAAGAGACGTCCCCGAGCTCCGACGTACCCGCTACGTTCGTTCTCCGTGCTTACCACAAGTTTGATTTTTTTTAAACTCGGGAGAGCTCTTGGAATGAACTCGTACCGTGGGACAGGGCCATTACCAGTTGGACTTCTCAACATCGGTGCATTTCGAGCATGTGCTGGATTTCCGCCATCTCGAGGGCCAGTGGGAATCTAAAAGTAATTCACCTTAAAACATTGAACATTTCACAGCAGATGTGGGTAAGTGCTAATACACGAGGGACATTTACTGCTCTCACTTGACAATGTTTGCAAGCTTCACGTGTTCCATTAGGCCTCCTCTTCTCAAAGCCTGCTTTGCATCATCCACAGGGCTGGTAGATTGGGGGTGATAGCCATCACTTAGTGCTGATAACTGAGCTGCTTGTTTTCTCAGGACATGTTTGATGACCACTGCAACCCATTAGAATTACAATAAGCATGACGGCACAAAGGTGAGATTAATCTTTTATCCAAAAGGTTGCAAGAAAAGAACAAGTATAAAGCAAAGTGAGGATTTCTGGGGTTTTGCAAATCTGTGAATATGCATGCACTAGGAATATAGTTGAAAATATCCCAAATAGTATCAGACACGCAATTTCTCTAATTAGATAATGAATGAAGTACTAAGGTGTCCATACCTATCCGCTACTCTCTCAATAAACTCAGTATTACTCTCTCAGTATTACTCAGTATTACTCAATATTACTCTCAGTATTACTCTCTCAGTATTACCCAGTATTACTCTCAATATTACTCAGTATTACTCTCTCAGTATTACTCAGTATTAGTCTCTCAGTATTACTCAGCACACAGCACCTTTTACTCGGGTTAAAGCCTAAATATGCGGGTGGCACAGTGGCACTGCGTTAGAGTTGTTGCCACAGAGCGCCGGAGACCCGGGTTCAATCCTGATTCTGGGTGTTGTCCGTACGGTGTTGGCACGTTCTACACGTGACAGCGTGGGTTTTCTTGGGGTGCTCCGGTTTCCTCCCACATCCCAAAGATGTGCAGGTTTGCAGCTTAATTGGCTCCGGTAAATTTGTTAATTGCCACTAGGGTGTAGAATAGTGATAGCGTACGGGGTGATCGCTGGTCGGTACGGACTCGATGGGACGAAGGGCCTGTTTCTGCATACCTCTAAATTAAATAAAACTAAACTAAATTTGTAGGGAGTGGATGAGAAAATGTGATAACATAGAATTAGTATGAACGGATGATGGATGGTCGGTGCAGACCTGGTGGGTCGAAGGGCCTGTTTCCATGCTGTATCTTTCAATCAATCAATGTGTTGTATAACTGTAACATAACATCCTGACCTTGATACTCAATATGTGTAGGAAGGAACTGCAGATGCTGGCTTATGCCGAAGACCACCAGGGGCGCTGGGAAGATGGCAGCCCTGCTGGCAGTCTGTTCGTCTTTTCATTCTTTTTGGTATTTTTTAGTTTGTTAAAAGTTTTGTTTTAATGTTCTTCGGTTTGTTTTATGTGTGGGGGGGGGGAGGGGAGGGAATTGGTGGAAACTTTTTTTCAGGTTCTTACCTTCCCAGAGATGTGATCAATTTTTCGGATCAAATTCTCCAGTCTCTGCGACCTACCATCAATGGAGCTGGAGGCCTCCCCGGACTGTGGGCCCCACCGCGGGGCGAGGACTTAACATCGGAGCTGATCCCTTGCCTGGGATCGCTCCCACCACTCCCACCGCGACCACCGCGGAATCAAAATCAAGGGCTCGCAGTTTCGGGTGAGTCCGAGTCGGGAGCTCCAACGTCGTGGAAGGTTCGTCCAGCCCCGATGCAAGGTTTGATTGTCCAGCCCGGTTGAGCTGACAACCCCCGATGCAGGAACTGATCGCCTTGACACGGAGGGCCGGAACGCCGCCGGCTACGGGAATCAAGACCATCCCGTCAATGGGGGCTCGAGGCCCACGACCGAGGAAGAAGAAAATGAAGGACTTGAACTTTATTTCACCTTCCATCACAGTGAGGAATGTGTAGGAGTCACTGTGATGGATGTTCATGTTAACATGTGTTTTTGAAGATATCTGTTGCTTTTAATTGTATGACTGACTTGGCCAATGAAATTCCTCGGATGTTGCAAAACATATTTGGCGGATAAAGTGTGATTGTGATTCTGATTCTGATTCCGATTCTGAGATAAACACAAAAGAGGCAAGAAAGGCCAGGACAAATAAGAGGGCCGGCAACATGTGACCTCAGGATGTGGAGAGCTCATAATACCGACTGATGAAGACTTAGACAATATGAAAACAGATGGACACCCACAATGCAGATTACCCTGCCATGTCCTGCTCCACCAGTTTAGTTTAATTTAGTTTGGAGATACAGTGCGGAAACAGGCCCTTCGGCCCACCGAGTCAGCATCGACCAGTAATCCCCGCACATTAACACTACCCTGCACACATTAGGGACAATTTTTATTTTTACATTTATACATTTATACCAAGCCAGTCACAAACTTGTACGTCTTTGGATTGTGGGAGGAAACCGAAGATCTCAGAGAAAACCCACGCAGGGTCACGGGGAGAACATACAAACTCCGCACAGAAAAGCACCCGTAGTCAGGATCGAACCCGGGTCTCTGGCGCTGTAAAGCAGTAGCTCTACTCCTATGCCACCGAGACGCCCACGTATTTAATGAAAGAGCCAAGAAAATAATAAATCGAGTTCATCATCTCGATTCTGCCTTTGCATCGCCTCCATCTCCACCTCGTGCATCCTCGACTCAACAATGTGGACGGTCTCTGGTCTGATCCCTCACAGTCACAACTGCAGGCTGCAGCATTACCGACAGACCCGACCTCACCTGACAAAGGGAACAGAGAAAAAACTGAGTGCATTAACAAAGAGCTCAGATGGAAAAGTTATACCAATCTAAACTAACACCAGCGAGCTCAGAGGGAAAATACAATTATCATGTTGACGACTCCTGCTGTGAATCAGCTACTTATTCCAGAAAGAACATTTGTGAGCAGATACTGTGACCAGGACTGAAAATGTTTGTGACTCTAATATTATCCTTGCACAGTAGGTTATCGGGCAAAGCTTTACAAAGCAGTTGATTTTTTTTTGTTTCGATTTGCCCTTCACTCCAGGTGCCTGCCACGTACCTTCCCGAAGTATAATGAAGCGATTATATGACAGAAACGGGTCGCTTGGCCCAACAGATCTGTGCCATAAGTTAGGCTCTGTCGGAATAATCCACACGAGACATGAGTTACTATCAAACTGTAGCTACCTTATTCCCAATAACTTGTCAGACAAGGAGAACAGTCAAACAAGAGACTGTTCTGCAGATTCAAGGCATGCACCATTTTATACCATTTCTGATAGTATTTAGCAAGATTAGTCACGTACACTTGTTTTCACGGTTATCTATTTAGTGTAGAGGTACAGTGTGGAAACAGGCCCTTCGGCCCACCGAGCTCACGCTGACCAGCGATCCCCGCACACTCGCACTATCCTACACACACTAGGGACAATTTACAATTTCTACCGAAGCCAATTCACCTACAAACCTGTGCATCTTTGGAGTGTGGGGTGGGAAGAACCGGAGCAACACGAGGAAAACTCACGCAGGTCACGGGGAGAACGTACAGACTCCATACAGACAGCACCTGTGGTCAGGATCAAAGCGAAGCCTCTGGCGCTGTAAGGTAGCAACTCTACCGCTGCACCACCGTGCCGTGCTATTGTGGCCCAGCATTCAGTAACTTTCCCCTTAACAAGGTAGATTAGGGTGTCCAGCTGTAGCCTTGAGTTTACAAGCTCTTGTGTTTAGTAGATGTGTTTTTGACTCTATGGGCCATTGGTACAAGGCATGTTTAACCTAGCTCTGAGGGGGATCCTTCACTGGAGTGAAGTTCAATTACCACAGAACTAAGTGCAGCCCATGTTCAAAGAAAAAATGCAAGAACAGCTCATTTCTTCCCACAATTCTCACAGCTCCCCGCCCCTTGTTTAATCCCTCTCAAAGAGTATATCACTCTATTCCCTTCTCCCGTATAACATCTGTGTAAATGTGTCCGTCCCATTTCCATCAACTACTTCTGGTAAGGAAGAGCTGGCGGAGGAGTGTAGAATTATGAGGGGCATAGATAGGGTAGACAACAAGAACCTTTTCCCCAGTGTGCAAATGTCAAGGGGTGGAGGGCAAGGTTTTGAAGTGAGAGCAAAAAAGTGACTGAAGAAGGGTCTCGACCCGAAACGTCGCCCATTCCTTCTCTCCAGAGATGTTGCCTTACCCGCTGAGTTACTCCAGCATTTTGTTTCTACCTTCTATTTAAACCAGCATCTGCAGTTCTTTCTTACACAGCTTTCTGTATAAGAAGAGGTTGGATATATTTGGATTGTTTTCTCTGGGTTGCTGGAGATTGAGGGGGAGATATGATACAAGTATATAAAGTTATGAGAGTTCAGATAGGGATGCCAGTCAGAACCCTTTTCCAAAGATGGATATGTCTAAGACTAGAGGGCAAAACCTTAAAGGGCCTGTCCCACTTTCACTAGTTATTCAGGAATTCTCCCGAGTTTTCCCCTTGATTCAAACTCGCAGAATGTCCGTAACGAGTCGGTAGGAGGTCGTAGGAGTTTGTGGATATATCGTAGCGGCTCGTTACGCCAGTCGTGGGTACTCGTGGCACCAGATTAGTCGGGACGTTTTTTCCAGCCCGATAAAAAAATGTCCACGAGTAAAAAAATGATGAAAGAAATCAGCCATGATCATAAGGGGTTGGACAGGCTAGATGCAGGAAGATTGTTCCCGATGTTGGGGAAGTCCAGGACAAGGGGTCACAGCTTAAGGATAAGGGGGAAATCCTTTAAAACCGAGATGAGGAGAACTTTTTTCACACAGAGAGTGGTGAATCTCTGGAACTCTCTGCCACAGAGGGTAGTCGAGGCCAGTTCATTGGCTATATTTAAGAGGGAGTTAGATGTGGCCCATCTGGCTAAGGGGATCAGGGGGTATGGAGAGAAGGCAGGTACGGGATACTGAGTTGGATGATCAGCCATGATCATATTGAATGGCGGTGCAGGCTCGAAGGGTCGAATGGCCTACTCCTGAACCTATTTTCTATGTTTCTATGTTTCTAAATTCCAACTTTTTACTCGTAAGGAGGGCATCAATATAGTAGTGAGAATTCGTAGAAAATTCGTAGACATACTCATAGGAGTTCGTAGGAGTTTGTGAACATAGTCATGGAAGGTTGTAGGAGTTCGTAGATTACCACGATCTTGATTTTTTTTTTTAGGTCCTTTAAACTCAGCAGAGGTTTTGAATTGTCTTGAAAGTGGGACAGGCCCTTAAGTGAGAGGGGCAAGTAAGAGGTGAGTCTCTGGAGCGCATTGCTAGGGATAATTGTAGAGGCAGAGACAAGGGTGGCATTTAAAGGCTTTTGGATAGACAAATGGATCGGCAGGGAGTGGAGGGGAATGGATCACGTGCAGGCAGAGGAGATTCAATTAATGGCATCGTGTTCTGCACAGGCATTGGGGGTGAAAGTGCCTGTTCCTGCACTACACTCTTCCAGGACAGTAAAACATTCTATGTCAGAAATCACCGGCCTGCTCAGTGTGTCCTCACTGAGGCACAGTCATACAGCGTGGAAACAGGACGTTTATCTCAACTTGCCCACTCCGACAATATTTGATCAGCCGGCATGCATGACAATGTTGGTAGACACAAAATGCTGGAGTAACTCAGCGGGGCAGGCAGAGAGAAGGAACGGGTGACGTCTGTGATTTTTGAAGCAGGGTCTCGACCTGAAACGTCATTCCTTCTCTCCAGAGATGCTGCCTGCCCCTCTGAGTTATTCCAGCATTTTGTGTCTACCTTTGATTTAAACCAGCATCTGCCAGTTCTTTCCTACACACAATATAATGTTTGTGTGGTTCATGTGTCAAACATTAAAGGGCCTGTCTCACTAGCACGCGACTGCATGCGGCAAACGTGACCAAACCGGAAGCGGGGGCCGCGCGGGGGTGGCGCGGATGTCGAGTGATCCCCGTACAGGGCCGGTCCCACGAGCATGCGACTGCGTGCATCAAACCAGAAGCGGTGGAAGCGTGGAGGTCAAGTAAGTGACGTGAAGTTTGAGCGAAGTCCGTGGGAAGTTCACGCGTGACGTACGGAGTCAAGACGCTGCGTACGGCAGGCCGTTGCCGCGCGGAACTTTTGAACACTGTCAGTTTTCCGGAGCCCCGCTCGATGTCGGGACCAGCTCCGCACAACTCCATACAGCTCCGGCGATTGAAGTGGGACCGGCCCCGCGAGGCCGTACGGCTCAAGCAACCACGTTAGGTCGCGCTTGCCGCATGGAGTCGCATGCTCATTGGACAGGCCCTTTACTCTATCATCAACGCCATTGCCTTGGAAGATGGAACTAAGTACTATCGAGGGTTGAAGATGAAATGGCCAGTCACAGAGAGTGAACTCAACTTAAGAATACACTGTGTCTTAGAGTCAGACAGCACGGACACAGGCCCTTCAGCCCATAGTTCATGCCAACCAACATGCCCCATCTACATTAGTCCCACCGGTCTGTGTGTTTTGTCATATCATTCTTAACCTGTTCTATCCATGTACCTGTCCAAATATCTCTTAAACATTGTGATAGTACTTGCCTCAACTACCTCCTCCGGCAGCTCATTCCATATACCCACCACTTCCTATTAAATCTTTCACCCCTCACTTTAAACCTGTCTTCGGGTTCATGACTCCCCTACACTGGGGAAGAGACTGTGCATTTACCTTCTCTAATCCTCTCCTGATCTTATACACCTCTATAAGATCACCTCGCATCCTGCGCTCCAAGGAATAAAGTACTAACCTGCTTAACCTCTCCCTTAACCTCTCTTAAACGCAGGCCCTTGAGTCCTGGCAATGTCCTCCTAAATCTTCTCTACCATGGTGCAGCGGTAGAGTTGCTGCCTTATAGTGCTTTGAGCGCCAGATATCCTGGTTCGATCCGACTACGTGTGCTGTCTGTATGGAGTTTGTACGTTCTCCCCATGACCTGCGTGGGTTTCCTCCGAGATCTTCGGTTTCCTCCCACACTCCAAAGACGTGCAGGTTTGCAGGTTAATCGGCTTGGCATAAAAATGTAAGATTGTCCATAGTGTATGTAGGGTAGTGTTAATGTGCGAGGAATGCTGGTCGGCGCGGAATCAATGGGCCGAAGGACCTGTTTCCGCGCTCTACAACTAAACTAAACTAAACTAAACACGGTCACCAAAACTGAACACAATACTCCAATTGTTGGCCTGGCCAACAAGCAAAACTTTGCAGCACTGGTCTCATTTTGATAAAATTAAATGTTGCACTTCCCTTCAAAGACTTTTATAGTGCAGAAATCAGAATTCTTCATAATACTCCAATTAAGATCTAACCCAGGTGCTTTACGTCATAACTTCCTTGCTTTTAATTCTATCATTCCCTCGCTAGGGTTTTGTTTGCTTATGTTATAAGCTCATTAACCTGTATCCCCAGAAACTCGCACCCCAGGGCCCCTCTGTTCCACTAACACAAAAATAGATGTTTATTTCCCACGGAGTTTGCAGATTCTTTATTCTTCCGACTGAAGTGGATCATTTCCACATTAATCTACCTTGGATGCATTTGCCGATTGCTCACTGATTTAATTTCCAACGGGAGAAAGCATCTGATCGTTGCATTCAGATCAAAAGCCCTGAGCCAGCTACAATATCAAGCAAGTCACTGCGGAAACAAAGAACTGCAGTTGCTGGTCAAGGCACAAAGTTCTGGAGTAACTCAGCAGGTCAGGCAGCATCTCGGGGGGGACATGGATAGGTGACGTTTTGGGTCGAGACCTTCTTCAGACTTATTGTAGGGAGGAAGAGAGAAGAAAGCTGGAACAGGAGAGGGGCAGGACAGAGCGTGGCAGGTGGACACATGTGAGGGAGGTTTTAACAAGCAGACGTTTAGTTGAGTTTAGTGATACAACACAGAAACAGGCCCTTCGGCCCACCGACTCTGCGCCGACCAGCGACCACCTCGTACACTCGCACCACCCCACACGCATTAGTGGTAATTTGCAATTTTTACCGAAGCCAAGTAACCTACAAACCTGTACGTCTTTGGAATATTGGAGGGAACCGGAGCGCCCGGGGAAAACGCATGCGGTCACGGGGAGAACGTACAAACTCCGTACAGACAGCACCTGTAGTCAGGATCGAACCCGGGTCGCTGGCGCTGTGAGGCAGCAGCTCTACCGCTGCGCCACCGTGCCGTCTCATAAGATGGTTGGAACAAAGGACTTGTGCACAGTTTTGAAGAGTTGCTGATTGTAAAGCCAAGGGGAGGAAAGTAGCAAGGACGGGGAGAATGACTGTGGTGAATTGTGCGGACAAAGTCAATCTCACCTTCCCCAAGCTTTATATTTCATGAAATGGAATAAGACAACAAGACTAGGGCAACACACTGGGGTAGCGGAGTTGCTGCCTTACGCCGTTGGAGACCCAGGCTCGATCCTAACTACAGGTTCTGTCCGCACGGAGTTAGTACATTCTCCCGGTGACCGCGTGGGTTTTAGTTTCAGTTTCGTTTAGAGATACAGCGCGGAAACGGGCCCCTCTGCCCACCGAGTCCGCACCGACCTAGCAATCCCCGCACACTAACACCATCCTACACACTAGGGACTATTTACAATTTTACCAATGCTAATCAACCTACAACCTGAACGTCTTTGGAGTGAGGGAGGAAACCAAAGCATCTGGAGAAAACCAACGCAATCACGGGGAGAACGTACTAACTCTGTACAGACAACACCCATAGTCAGGATCGAACCAGGGTTGCTGGCGATGTAAGGCAACAACTCTAATGCTGTGCCAACATGCCGCCCTAATTTTCACCAAGTGCTCCCATTTCCTCCCACACTCCAAGAACATACAGGTTTGTAGATTAATTGGCTTCCGTAGTTTTCCCATAGTATGGAGTGTCGGTGGACCTAAGGGCTGGTTTCCGCATTGTATCTGTAAAGTCTAAAGCCTTTGTGGTCACATTTGTGCTGGCTTGGGGGATTTCAGTCATTCCAGGAGATATTTTACCTGCACCAGATGAACACTTGTTATTTGCTCAGCGGCTATGTTCCCCCTTGCACTTTTACAATAGAGGGGAAAAAATTGTGCAATCAACTTTTAGTCCCATTTCACTCGCTCTACGACAATTGTGAGCTTGTCGCCACACACGAAAAGCAATCGAATATTAGTAGCGTCGCTGGACTACTGTTTGTTTGTTCAACTAAAAGAAATCCCTTTGTGCTGCTCGGATTAATATCCACTATTGAGCTTTGAACGTCCTGGATAGATTTATAGGATGAGAGACTTCGGTAAGATTGAATCACTAAGATATGTCAGAGAGGAAAATAAAAGTTTGATATAAAACTATACCGTATTCTCCGATTGCCTTCTGGCAATCCACAAACAAAGGATTATGTTCAAAGTGGAATAATTTGTAATTTAGTTTAGTTTGTGTAAAGGTGCTTAGTCTGACACACTGTAACCTTTACTAAAGCGTTTATTAAAGCACATGGTACACACGTCCCAGCACTGGCTGCATCCAGCCTTCAGGCATACCAGGACCAAAATGGGAGGAAGCAAGGGGAGGACATAGTTATACTGATATGATGGGGCGTGTTAATGGTGATGAGGTAGCTACATTATAGGTTGCATGCATAAACCATCTACAGTTTGGTTAAGTTTAGTTTGGAGATACAGCGCTGAAACAGGCCCTTTGTACCGACCAGTGCTGTCGGTGCGGAGTTTGTACGTTCTCCCTGTGGCCACGTGGGTTTTCTCTGGGTGCTCCCACATCTCAAATACCCCTGGGTTTGTAGGTTAATTAGTCTCTGTAAATTGCCCCTAGTGTGTAGGGAGTGGATACAAAAGTGGGATGATATAGAACTGGTGTACAGGTGACAATGGTTGGCGTGGACTCCGTGAGCTTAAGGCCCTGTTTCCATGCTGTATCTTAAACTAAACTAATCTCATCTGCCCCATTCACCCAACTTTTGCTGGTTGCCCCGTGAAGTGATATCCTCTCAACTGCCTATCTCATTCCCAGTCGGAAATCTATTCCTCTGCTCCCAACACATTTGACCAATATTTTGGTGCAGGAATGACTTTTGGCCAAGAATAGTCTCCTGGTAGTTTAGTAACCTCTCCGTGGATTGTCACCTTGTTGTGGTGGAGCAGCTTGTGTGGTCCTGAGATTCTGAGAGCGATGCCGTCTGGAGCTATGCTCCTGGTAGGGTCACCCATGGCAGTAAGGTCGAGGGGGAGGTCTCTGACAAAGAGCAATTCAACCAAGACCTCAACGGTGGAACAGGCGGAGGGCGATGGCTGACCTTAGTGGAGTGTCACAATGGCTGGGAAGGTGGATGGAGGCTGCAGCAGAAAAGGGTCTCCGGTCGGCTTGGACTCCACGCCACTGGATCCTGACCCAGATCTGTCAAGGACCATGTGGTGGCTGTCTGTGCACCAGTCTCCCCACGTTAAACAAAGTCACGCACAGGTGTTATCTTTCAGGGGACAATCATACTCGTTTCGATGGGTGATTGAGCACCGATGATGATGAATAAACCAGTTAAAAATAAACCATTGCCCTTTGGGCCATCGAGTCCACTCCGACCTGTGATCATCCCAGACACTCAACATCCAAACAAAGTCACGCACAGGCGCCCTCCATATAGGGAATAGAACCCTGGAGACATCCATGGTCAGCCATGACCGAAGGGGGTCTAAGAAGAAGTATAGTAAACTAGTTAATGTATCAAATGAAAATATGGCATTATCAATAATGGAGTTGTCATCAGATCATCGTTGTAGAACTAACCTAGAATGTGTGTGGGATCAGGGCTAACAAAAGTACATTCTTTCCATGATTTATGAATCAGCGTTGCTCACGTTCACAATTCAGCCGTGACTAACGAGAGGTAGGAAATAAAAGGTCATGTGTGGTGCCCAAACAATGTTTTTGAACAGCTAATTAGACAAGTGGACGATTGTACATTTAAAGATACTGGCGCTCTCTGGAACGGGCGACAGCCTTGCTTCCATTCCCTCCCCCCCCGATGGACAAGGCATCTTGCTGGGGTCATGGCGATTCCAACCTCCACTTGGATTTTTCAGAAGACATTTTTTCAACGCCGCCTCATCGGAGAGACTTGAGGGCTGGCGGAACAGGCTATTGATTACCCTGGTGGACTGAAAATTGATTTCATTGCAAGATCAGAGGAGTGGAAAGAAGTGGGAAATGATTTATCTCAGAGTCGGCGGTTGCTCCAGGGGGATCGGCCTTGGGGCCGGCCATTTGTGAGGTGTACGCCTGAGAGGCGATGTTAAATAACTGGCTGAACACACAAAGCCAAGCAAGGAGATAAAACATAGCAGAATAGCAAGTGCTACACAGATGGATTTGAACCAATTAAGCAAATATGCTGAGAGGTGAACTACAGACTTAGGCAATATATATATATATATATATATATATACATATAAACACACAAGCACAAATGTGTGTGTGCATATGTACGTGAAGTGTATATGTATATATATATATTGAGGAAGTAAGAGGGTGTGTGGAGGACTTTGAATGTGGCAGCTATTATACTATTACACATCTACCATGTAGGGTGGCACAGTGGCGCTGTGGTAGAGTTGCTGCCTTACAGCACCAGAGACCCGTGTTCGATCCTGACTATGGGTGCTGTCTGTACGGAGTTTGTATGTTCTCCCCGTGACCTGAGTGGGTTTTCCCCGGGTGCTTCGGTTTCCTCCCACACTCCAAAGGGCTAATTGGTTTGATAAATTGTAAAGTGTCCCTTGTGTGTGTAGGATAGTTTAAATGTGCTGGGATCGCTGGTCAGCACGTCCTAGATGGGCCGAAGGGCCTGTTTATGGGCTGTATCTCAGAACTAAATTAAACAAAAGGTGAACTACAGTCTTGGGCTATACAGATATGTGAATATATACACAAAATGTGTAGGAAGGGACTACAGAGGCTGGTTTAAACCGAAAAGTAGAACTTGTGTGAATTGGTGATCATTGGTCAGTATAGTTTAGGTGGGTGTAAGGGGCTGTTACCATGATGTGCCTCTAACATAAACTAGACTAATATGAGGAATGGCTTCTCGGTAACATGGTCACACTAAAGACCACAAGAGTAGAAACAAGGAACTGCTGATGCTGGTTTACAAAAAGCAACACAAACTGCTGGAGTAACTTAGCTAAACTCACGGGTTTGATGGCTGGCCTGGACTAGGCAGGTGGCAAGTGCCTGTTTCTATGCAGCATCTCTAAACTATACTAAATTAAAACTAAATATAGACACAAAATCCTGGAGTAACTTAGTGGGTCAGGCAGCATCTCTGGAGAAAAGGAAAAGGTGACGTATCGGGTGGAGGCCCTTCTTCAGACTGAGAGTTGGGGAGAGGGAAACTAGAGATATGAAAAGGTACAAAGAACAAATAAATGAAAGGTATGAAAATTTGGGAGTGGCACAGTGGCAGCGGTAGAGTTGCTGCCTTACTGCGCCAGAGACCCGGGTTCGATCCTGACTACAGGTGCTTGTCTGTACAGTTTGTATGTTTACACCGTGCCCTGCGTGGGTTTTTCTCAGAGATCTTCGGTTTCCTCCAATGCTCCAAACACATACAGGTTTGTAGGTTAATTGGCTTTGGTAAAAATGTAAATTATCATTAGTATGTAGGATAGTGCTAGTGTACGGGGCTGTTTTCTAACGAAACTGAACTAAACTAAACTAAAGAACAAATCACAGCAGCCAGATGATCAAGGAATGGTGGAGCCCACAATGGTCCATTGTTGGCTGTGGAGAAGGTGATAACGAGTGGATACAAACAGTGAAACTGAGCAGGAGGACAGTGAAACTATTGTGTAGAAAGTAAGTACAGATGCTGGGTTACACCGAGGATAGACACAAAATGCTGCAAGGGTCTCGACCCGAAACGTCACCCATTCCTTCCCTCCAGAGATGCTGCATGTCCCGCTGAGTTACTCCAGCATCTATCGAAACTAGTAGGATGACTAGAACTAAACTGAAGCCCCCATCTCTCTCCATCCGACAACACTGCCGCCATCACCTTATACACACTCCAGGGAAGCAAGGAATTCATGTGTGACAAAGGAATAGCTGATCAGGTCACCGGGGAGACAGGTTGCGATGCAAGGCATGCAGTTTTGGCTGCACTAACTCCAATATTATATAGATGTATTGAGATGAGGTTTTACACTGTGGAGAAGACATGGGAAATAATATAGTTTGCAGAATAATGAAAAACATAGATAAGTCAGTGGGCAATTAAATTCAAAAAGTGAACACACAGAGGAACGATAAAAAAGATGCAGTACAAGTACCTAAGCACAAGATAATGAAAAAATACCAAACGCACTGTGAAACTTGGCATTCAAATACACCTTTAAAAGGGAGGTGGATTACATTTGGATGAAGCAGATTAATCGATATTATTCATTCATATTTACATAATAAAGCAGCCCCTTTTAAATGTTAGACGCTTTAGAAAAAAGGCACTGCAAATTTAGCCCTCAGATCAAAACCTGTGGAGATTGAGCACGGGGTATCCAACTGCTTAGATAGGCACTCGTCCATTTTACATCTCAAAAAGACTCGGCACTGTGGTGTAGCGGTAGAGCTGCTGCCTTACAACATGAGAGACCCGGGTTCGATCCTGACCACAGGTACTGTCTGCATGGAGTTTGTAGATTCTCCCTGTGACCTGCATGGGTTCTCCCCGAGATCTTCGGTCAGTGCGGACTCAGGGGGCTGGAGGGCCTGTTTCCGTGCTGTACCTCTAAACTAAACTAAACTAAACTAAAAATACACGTGCACCATTCATTAAATTTGATTCACGATATCAAGTTCAGATCAAAAATGAATCCCTGTGATACATCCTGCATCATATTTACAATGTCCATTTTTAATTTAGGTGGTTTTAGTGTTCACCCAAAACATTTCAGTTAGTAAATCAAATAACTTGGTTAGACATTAGGGTGACACGGGTGGTGCAGCGGTAGAGTTGCTGCCTCACAGCGCCAGAGACCCAGGTTTGATCCTGACTTTGAGCGCTGTTTGTACAGAGTTTGTACATTCTCCCTGTGACCGTGTGGGTTTTCTCTGGGTGCTCTGGTTTTCTCCTACATCCCATAGATGTACAGGTTTGTAGATTAATTGACTTCTATAAAGATTGTAGGTTAACTGACTCCCTAGTGTGTAAAGGGGCTGTCCCACTGTGGCGGCCTAATTGGCGAGTTTAGAAGAGTTTAGGAGAGTTTGAAAAAGTGTCATGTTGAAGACCTCCTTCGACTATGTTGAAGACCAGCTTTGACTAGCGTCGGGAAAATTGGACACCGAATAGTGGAGAGTGAAGACGACCTCCTTCGATCTCCTTCAATTTCCTTTGACCTCCCTTCGACTATAATGAAGACTATCTACGACTACCTTTGATTACCTTCGACTACCCTCGATTACCTACGACTAACATGCCGACCTACCACGACCTACTTCGACTAAACCCAGGAGTAAAAAAAGTATCGATTTTTTCCACGGCAACCTTTTTTTACTCGCGGGCATTTTTCAACATGTTGAAAAATACGCCGCGATCTAGCTGAGGCCTCGAGTACGCGGGGACTACTCTCGAGCATGAAGGAGAGTTACAAAGACCTCCTTGGGCCTGTGTCGACCATGCTGCGAGTATGAGTCGAGGGCAAACTCGTCAGAACTTGCGGACGAGGTCGCCGCAGTGGAACAGCCCCTTAAGACGCCAAAGTGGGATAACATAGAACTCGTGTAAAGGTGATCAAAGGTCGGCCTGGACTCAGTGGACCGAATGGGCTATTTCCGCACAGAATCGCTAAACTAAACTACGATAAGCATTCTCCATTATATTTACAATATAAATGTTTAATTTAATGATATTAATGTTGACCCAACACCTTTCTGGAGATATTACCATGGTAAGTCAGGTGTCTTGGATAGAAATTAGGCATCTAAGATTCAAATGGATAAGGTTTGATTATCTTCAGTCCGATGACTTCAATATGCTAGTTTATGATCAATATTACAGTGTTAATGTGGAGGGACTCGGTGAGCGAATGTCCGGTTTTCACACTGTATCTTCGTATCTCTAGATACAGCGCTTCGCCCACCGTGTCCCTGCACATTAACACTATCCTACACACACAAGGGACAATTTACATTTACATCGTCAATTAACCTTCAAACCAAAGATCCTATAGCGAGCAAGATAATCCACTCCTGCTAAATGCAATGGGTTGACGTGTAGCACGCAATGGAGCGGAACGTGGGCCATTTCTTCGTCCATTTCAGTAACCCGACCCGACTTTGTATATCCCTCTCACAGTGTAATCAGCGTTACGGGGGAACAGTTTGTGTGTGTGATATAGGGTTAGATTCATAATTCTGTTCAATCATAATTCTGTTAAATTTTGTTAAAGGTTAATATGTTAACAAATTATTATTCTGCTAATTGTCTGTTTTAATGTTTTTTTTAACTTTTCTTTTAAAATGGCTCATGTGCTGTGTTTGAGTTGATGTTGATTTCTATATTACACTTGCACTCTGTAATTCATCTAATCACACTGTTCACAACTGCGGTATTTGGAAAAAATAATAGCAATATGAAGATTCCAGTTGCTCTGCTCTTGGAATCTTGGAATGTTCCTTTATGTTTTTTTTGTATCTATGGAATTGTTTTTCAACAATAAAATGGGTCTGGTCTTCCCAATAGCCCGAGAGTGGAATGAGATCTCTGTAATGGTGGGGTTATCCAAATGAAGTATTTAACAAAATAAAATTTGTTCTGAGCTAGATTTAAAAATGATGTATAACTTAGGTGTAGGGGGCGTGTAGGGGGCGCTGCCCTGGCAGCAGCCATGTCAGCAGCACGTTAGTTTTTTCAACTTTTTTTTTTTTTTTTTAGTATGTTTTAATGTGTTTGATGTTTCTCGGTGTGTTTTGTGTGGGGGGTGGTGTGGGGGGAGGGTAAGGGGGAAACTGCTTCGGTCGCCTCCTCCATGGAGAGGCAACTTTTTCCAGGTCGCCTCCCCCGTGGCCTAACATCAAGGATCGGCGCGGCCTTTCCCGGAGACGCGCCCGGGGCTTCAGCGGTGGGCGCAACGTGGACTCTCGTTGTGGAGCGGGCGATCCCTCGCTGGGGCTCGCTGGAGGGGAGCGCTCCGTTTCGCTGGCCCGGGGCAGCCGTCAGCCTGAAGTCGCGGTCTGCAGAGCTCCAGCTGGTGCGGCATCTACAGCCCGGGATCCCTCGTGGGGGACCCGGGGGGGGGAAGAAGAAGCCACCACGCGGCCAACTTCTACCGTGGGTCCGGCGTGAACTTACCAACACCCCTGGAGGGGAGCTTCGACCGCCGGCCCTGCAGTCTGTGGTGCTTCTGGCTGCGGCGGAGACTTTAAATCTCGACCGCCGGCCTGCGGCCTACACCAACTTAAACCCGCGGTCTCCGGTGAGGAAGAGCCGATCCTGGACTGACTCTGGACTCTGGTCCTGTCCACGGGGGGGAAATGGAGGAGGACTGGCCAAATTTTGTGCCTTCCACCACAGTGATGAATGCTGTGGTGGATGTTTGTGTTACATTTTTATTGTGGTTGTGTGTTCTTTATTATTGTATCGCTGCTGACAACCCAAATTCCACCGACCCTGGTTGTGTGGCAAATAAATTCTATCTAATCTAATTCTATCCAAGGATGGTTTTATTCAGCGACCATACAACTGATTAGATTGTGTAGGAAATAACACATATACACACGTATATGAATGTGATATAGATGTATATAATCATATGACACACACACATATATATTTCTCCAGATTTTTATATATAATGATAAACTTTATTTCGGACACAAGGCCCAGACATGGGACAACATTAAATAAAAACACATTGCAAACCTCCCCGCAACTTTACCCTGGCATCCCAGCCGTGCTGATCCGGGCCAGACTTCCCACACCCTGTGGAAGGAACATAGGCATCTTTTGGCTTTTTATTGTGAGGCAGAGAGGCAGAAAGAAAATGAGGAGAAGATTTTTATCAAAGATGTTTGATTTTTACGAGGATGTTTCCGTAACCGGTTTCCGTCTCCGCACTAGTATCTTTGCTTCGCTATGGCGGACAAAGATGGCGGAGACGGAAGCCGGTTACGGAAATGGGGCCGAAATTTACCCATGAATCTGCCCATGACCATACTACGTCTTTTTCGTCGAGTGGACCATCTTGCTTGCTGTAGGATCTTTGGTACAAACCATTACATCTCTGCAGGGTGGGAGGAAACCGAAGATCTCGGAGAAAACCCATGTGGTCACGGGAGGAGAACGTGCAAACTCCGTACAGACAGCGCCTGTAGTCAGGATCGAACCTGGGTCTCTGGCGCTGTAAGCACTGTAAAACAGCAACTCTACCACAGCGCCACTGTGCCGCTTCTGATTCTACATTGAATATTAAACAAAGTAGAGGCCAAATAGAAATTCTTATAAAGGATGTTGATGATTCAATGGGCAAAAATCAGAGAGTTTGTACATTGTTACGTTACAGGACTTCACACTGCGCAAGTTAATTATGATATTTACTAAATTACAAAACTCTTCAACCTCTCATTACTGTGGTTCAATGGTTCGATGGTTCTTTGTCATTTATGCATTGCTTACACATGCATCAGTTGCCATATTTTGGCACCACTTACACAAAGAAAAAGTCCTAAGTCCACAAGCTGGATGTACTGGAGCCCCCCCCCCCCCCCCCAAATCCAGGTAAGCCCAGGTAAGCCCCAGGCTGCTGCAAGGCCTCTTCCCTCACCCTCGGCCAGCTCAGCCCACGGACTCACCCGACCTCCTCTGTGACCCGGGGGCTCCTCCTGCAGCCGACCTTGATGGCGCTGGAGGCAATACCCCGGTCTGAGATTCATACATGCTTGAAAACTGCGTAAATAATACTTGTGCTCAAGAAGATTAACGTCCATTCGCGGGTCCAGGCAGCGGGCAGTCGATGGCCGTTCAGCGGTCGGCTGCCTGCCCCTTTTCCGGGGTTACGTCTGTGTCCGCGTGTCACCCCTGGAGAGGGAACACGCGGTGTCCAAGGGGACTCTGGAGGCCTTCTGTGAACGCTGGCCACCGCGGTGGGGTCGAATGTATTGTTGATAAAAATGTTAATATTTTAATTTGATAATTTTGTTTAAGTGTTTTTTAAATTGTTTGAGCTTTCTACCTTCCCTTGTAAATTGTACATTTGTTTGAAAATCTAATAAAAAACATGTACGGAAAAAAAAAAAAAAAAAGTGTAGACCACTATCAAGCATCATCATCATCATCATTGTTGAAAACATCAACGGGCACGGTGTCTTACAATGCCGTGTACAACAGTGATCGCAACTTCTACTGAAGTGTGGATGGCCGTTGGCCCGCTAGGAGCTCATCCGCCCTTCGACGGGTCTTGTTTTTGGTCCTGCTGGGGGTCCACAGCCCCCTCCTCACGATTATCCGACCATGGAGCAGGTAGCACGAGATTACATGGAACTCCCCCCCCCCCCCCCCCACCCCCCCCCCCCCCCCCCGACCTGACCATTAAGAAAAGTGATGTTATTGTCCTAACACTTCTTTGCAATGTTTCTTGTCACAATCCCTCACTTCAGCTCCAAATGCTGTGTAGGAAGGAACTGTTGACGTTGGTCGACACCGAAGACAGGCACAAAATATCGGGGGAACTCAGCGGGACAGGCAGCATATCTGGAGAGAAGGAATGGGTGACATTTCGGGTCAAGTCTATTCTTCAGACAGAGAGTCAGGGGAGAGGAAAACTAAAGATATGGAAGGACAAGGTGTGAAAACGACAGATCAAAGCAGACGATAATCGAGGAAATGTAGAATGGTTCATTGTTGGGCGAGGGGAAGGTGACAACGAGGCGTACAAACAGTAAAATTAATCAGGAGGACAGTGAAACTAGTCGGAGAACTAGGATGGGGAGGGACAGAGAGAGAGGGAAAGCAAGGATTACTTGAAGTTAGAGAAATCAGTATGCATAATACTGGGATGTAAGCTGCCCAAGCGACATATGAGGTGCTGTTCCTCCAATTCCGCCACTCAAATCTTCTGCTGGAGTGGCTGTAAACTACCGTGACACCCCCATTGAGAACCACGGCCACCTCGTCCTCAATAGTCCTGCTTGCAACACATGTATTCTGAGGCCACGGTCCAGGATTTTGTCCATTCATTAATTTATTAATGTCGCTGTGGCATGGGCCCTACATTCAACAATGATGTTGTGAAGCTGAAAACGGTACAGAACAGATTCACGGGCATGTTGCCAGGACCCGAGGGCCTTAACTATAGTGAGAGGTTGAGCAGGCTAGAACTTTATTCCTCTGGGCGCAGGAGGATGGGGGGGTCATCTTATAGAAGCATTTAAGATCATGAGAGGATTAGATCGGGTAAATGCGCAGTCTTTTATCCAGAGTAGGGGAATTAAGAAACAGAGGACAGAGGTTTAAATGAGGGGGGAAAGTTCGAATAGAAGCCTGAAGGGCAACTTTTGTTAACAAAGGATGGTAGGTACATAGACAATAGACAATAGACTTCTTCTTCTTCTTGTGTACGGCTTGCACAGGCTAACATTGTAGGACAACTTGTTCTATTTGATCTTATTTGATTGTGCACATCAGGTTGTGCGCATTTGTCGAAACAAGGTGGACCACGTGAAGGTTGCAATCTCCCACCCCGACAATAGACAATAGGTGCAGGAGTAGGCCATTCGGCCCTTCGAGCCAGCACCACCATTCAATGTGATCATGGTTGATCATCCCCAATCAGTACCCCATTCCTGCCTTCTCTCCATATTCTATGACTCCGCTATCTTTAAGAGCCCTATCCAGCTCTCTCTTGAAAGTATCCAGAGAACCAGCCTCCACCGCCCTCTGAGGCACCGTCCACAGCACCATAGACAGATGGAGCGAGCTGACAGAGGAGGTAGCTGAGGTTGGTACTATCACGATGTTTAAGGAACATTTGGACAGGTACATGGATGATACATTCTCCCCGCAACCTTTGATGCATGTACTAATCAAAAACTTATGAATCTCCGATTTTAAAATGCCCAATGACTAGTTCGGCACGGATATTGCAGGCCGAAGGGCCAGTTAGTGCGCTATACAGTTTTATGTTCTATGTTACAACAATGAGATGAGCGTTTCATGTCACTGGGCCTGTACTTGCCGGAGCTTAGAAAGATGAGGGGGGAACCTCATTGAAACTTACCGAAAAGTGAAAGGCCTGGATAGAGTGGATGTGGAGACAATGTTTCCACTAGTGGGAAAGTCTAGGACCAGAGGGCACAGCCTCAGAGGGAGATGAGGAGAAATTTATTTCGTCTGAGGGTGGTGAATTCACTGCCACAGACCACTGTGGAGGCCAAGTCAATGGATATTTTAAAGGCGGAGATTGACAGATTCTTGATTAGTACGGCTGTCAGGAGTTATGGGGAGAAGGCAGGAGAAGGCAGGAGAATGGGGTTGAGAGGGAAAGATAGATCAGCCATGATCAAATGGCGGAATAGACTTGGTGGGCCGAATGGCCTAATTCTGCTCCTATAACTTATGAACATGAATTAGCTCTGTGACAGAGGCATGCTCTGAAGCTGTGAAACACTTTATATGAAGGCAAGTCCTTTTGATTTATTTTTAGTTTGTGTAATGTCTGGAACGTGGGATTCTTATTCAGCTTACACAAGTAGCTGGCAACTAAGTACAGCAATCAAAAGAAAATCTTAGATTGACACAAAACTTGTAACTTTGGGTTTTTTGTTCTTAGAAATAAGGTGGTTAATTATTTCCAGCGGAGACCAGCACGCAACGTTCACCTCACTCTGAAAGTTTTTATTAGTATCTTCTCCAGTTTAGTTCAATATTTGCGTAACCTAAACAGATTTTTAATAAGAGATGGGGGACTCTATGGAGAATAACTTGAGGGTGATTACAAGGCAGAAATACAATTACAATGTTCCAATGAAGTCATAAACCGGGAGATCAAAATTTGAGCACTTTGTCACTGTCATCTGATCCTCAAGATTAGATTTCAACCTTGCTGTTATTCCCTTGTACCTTAATTATAACATTCACTGCTTTAAGTTGATGCGAGGTTTTTATTTGAAATTCTGTTCCAGAGGGTCTCAGTGTTAGGAATGGCTCTTTAAGCAGATACAAATTCACCGTGTACTGCCTGACAGGGCATGGTGACATTCATGGATTGAGACTTCATTGTGCAAGTGTTTTGCTCTCCAGTTTGTAGTCATTGATCATCACTTCATACCCGTCAGATGTGGCTCGTCCTCTTCTGCATACAGCCCCTGCTAATGCATCACTGCAGCATGGAGGGTCGGCTGGACTGTCGGAAGTGTCACCTTTCGGGTGACCCTCGCGGCTGCCCCTTTCCGCGGGCGGGTGGGAAATTATTCCATGCAGCCGGCCTGGAATAATTGCATGCCCTTCAAAGAAGGGCAGGGGAGTGCGGTATGACTTCATAGCCATGGAGACACTAGAGACTGCAGATGCTGGAACCTTGAGCACAATTGGGTGACACTGTGGTGCGGCAGTAGAGTTCTAGAGTGTCTTGCAGTGCCAGGGGCCCGGGTTCGATCCTGACTACAGCTGCTGTCAGTACCCAGTTTGTGCGTTCTCCTCCTGACCATGTGGGTTTTTCCCGGCTGCTCAGGTTTCCAACCACTCTCCAAAGACGTGGAGGTTTGTAGGTTAATTGGTTTTGGTAAAGATTACAAATTGTCCCTAGTGTGTAGGATAGCACTAGTGTATGGGGATCGCTGGTGACTGCGGACTCGGCGGGCCAAATGTTCCTGTTTCCACGCTGAATCACTAACTAAACTAAACTAAAGTGCTGCATGAACTCAGCGGGTCGGCCGTAAGCAGCCTGGGGCTCAACTCGATCGAGCACCGCCCCATGAGACCGAGCTTGTGGACTAGTCACGGCCTGCAGCAGCACGGAGCGGTGGAGCGGCGCTGGAGAACGCCTACAACTTCACTTAGACCAACCCTGCAATGTTGCCGGGACAACTGGCCTTTACAGCCAGCTGCACTTAAAGCAACTTTGACTTTGAAAATGGCCCATTGAATCCGCACCTACCAGCAATCCCTGCACACTAACACCATCCTACACACACTAGGGACAATTTACAATTACACCAAACCAATTAACCTACAAACCTGTACGTCTTTGGAGTGTGGGAGGAAACTGGGGCACCCGGAGAAAACCCACACGGTCACAGGGTGAACATACAAACTATATAAAGACAGCACCCATAGTCAGGATCGAACCCGGGTCTCTGGCGCTGTGAGGCAGCAATTCTACTGCTGCGCCACCGTGCTGCCCCAATTACTGATTTAATTGTCTAAAGCCCCTGTCCCACTTACGTGTCCTTGGCACGCAAATTACGCAAACTCGTGGTCGCGTTGAGGCGCGACGATCCCGCGAAGGTCGCGCGCGATTTCATTCGACCGCACAGCCGAATGGAGCGCGTGACGTCAATTGAAGATGGACACAAAATGCAGGAGTAACTCAGCGGGACCGGCAGTATCTCTGGAGAGAAGCAATGGGCGATGTTTCGTGTCAAAACTCTTCTTCAGTTTGAAAGAAGGGCCTTGATACCAAAACATCACCCATTGCTTTTCTCCAGAGATGCTGCCGGTCCCACTGAGTTACTGCTGCATTTTGTGTCTATCTTAAAGGGGAGTCAGTCTCGGTCTACCCCATGATAGAAGGGAAAGGAGTTGCACAGTTTGATAGCCTCAAGGAAGAAAGATCTCCTGTGGCATTCTGTCCTGCATCTTGGTGGAACCAGTCTGTTGCTGAAGGTGCTCCTCAGGTTAACCAGTGTGTCATGGAGGAGGTGAGCTGTATTTTCCAAGATGCTCTGCAGTTTGAGGAGCATCCTCCCCTCCAAGACCACCTCCCATGAATCCAACTCCACCCCCAGGATGGAGCCAGCCTTCCTGATGAGTTTGTTGATCCTTTACACATCCGCAGCCTTCGCCCCAGCACACGGCAGTGAAGAAGACGGCACTGGCTACCACCGATTCGTAGAACATCTGTAGCATCCTACTTCAGAAGTTGAAGGAGCTGAATTAGGCCATTCAGCCCATCGTATCATCTCTGCAATTCAATCTGGGCTGAACTATTTTTCCCTCTCAACCTCATTCTCCTGCCTTCCCCCATAATCTTTGATGACCTAACTAATCAAAAAACTGTCAATCTACAATTTAACATTACTCAATGCTTGGCCTCCACTGGACTTTGTGGCAATGAATTCCACAGATTCACCACCCTCTGACTAAAGAGATTCCTCCTCACCTCCATTCTAAAGGTACTGCCTCTTATTCTGAGGCTGTGCCAGACCAGTTGAGGCTAGTTTATTGTCACGTCTACCGAGATACAATGAAAAGCTATTGTTGCATGCTAACCAGTCAGCAGAAAGACAATACATGATTACAGTCGAGCCATCCACAGTGTACAAATACATGATAAGGGAATAATGTTTAGTGCAAGGTAACGTTCACAAGGTTCAGTTCACAAGGTAAATTCCCGGGATGGCGGGACTGTCATATATTGATAGAATGGAGCGGATGGGCTTGTATACTCTGGAATTTAGAAGGATGAGAGGAAATCTCATTGAAACATATAAGATTATTAAAGGAATTGGACACGCTAGAGGGAGGAAAAATGTTTTCGATGTTGGGGGAGTCAGAACCAGGGGCCACAGTTTAAGAATAAGGGTAGGTCCTTTAGAACGGAGATGAGGAAAATCTTTTTCTCCCAGAGCATTGTGAACCTGTGGAATTCTCTGCCTCAGAAGGCAGTGGAGGCCAATTCTCTGGATGCTTTCAAGAGAGAGTTAGCAGAGTCAGGGGATATGGTGAGTGGGCAGGAAAGGGCTACTGAATGTGGATGAGCAGCCATGATCACAGTGAATGGCGGTGCTGGCTCGAAGGGCCCAATGCCCTACTCCTGCACCTATTGCTGTTGTCTAGCCAGTGGATAGTCCGAAGGTCCGCTTGATCAAGGATAGTCCGAGGGTCACCAATGAGGTAGATCCCACCACTGGAAACATTCCAGCATAACCACACATGTGCATGTACACACACATATCCACTCGCGCGTGCTTAAACACACACTTGCACGCTCACACAAACTCTGCAGATGCACACACATGTTGCCGCACGCACACATGCATGTGCAAACGCACATCACGCATCCACACATGCACATTCTCACATTCCTTTTCAAATAACACCCTGGATATGTCCGCCTACCTAGAAGCCTTGTGTAAGAAGGAACTGCAGCTGCTGGTTTATGCAATAGATAGACGCAAAATGGTGGAGTAACTCAGCCGGTCAGGCAGCATCTCTGGAGAAAAGCAATAGGTGGTATTTCGGGTCGGAACCCTTCTTCAAACTGAAAGTAGAGGTGGGGGGGAGGGATAAAAATAAAATGGCGGTGAGCAACCAACAATGGGGCCATTGTGACCAGAAAAGAACTGCAGATGCTGGTTTACAACGAAGATAGACAGAAATTGCTGGCGTAAAAGCTCAGTGGATCAAGCGGCACCTCTGGTGAAAAAGTACAGGTGATGTTTCGGGTCGGGACCCTTTTCCAGGCGGACTATCGTGGTTCCACAATGAGGTTATCTTTTGCCGGCCCTTAATTGTTCTGACCTTTACTTGCCTCCAGTTTATTCCCCCCCCATCACCTTTACTCTCCGTCTGAAGAAAGGTTCAGACCCAACACGTCACCCATCCATTGTCTCCAGAGATGCTGCCGGGCCGACTGAGTTACTCCAGCACTTTGTGTCTGTCTGTCTGTCTGTCTGGCTGTCTAGAAGCTTTGCCAGACAGTGTCCACCTTGGGCACATAACATCTCATCCCACGGACTACTCCCCATCATTTATATGTCTATTGTTACACTGCATAATAAGACAAGTGGGGAGAAGCACAGTTCATAACATAGATAAATCATCACAGCCACTGTTCCATTGCGTAGTCTGAACTCACACAGGAATGCCTCTAATGAGTTCCCAAGGCTCACTGTACTATTTTACTTAGGAGCGGATGAAAAAGAAAACTGCTGTAGATTTGATGGCAGGGTGAGTGTGCTTCCTCTTTATACACAGCCATTCCCAAGGGAATAACAACAATCAATTTTGAGCTTTGGAGGCTGATGTGTTTGGCTCAATATGATGCTGAGTACAATTGGACCAGCAAATTTGTACATTTTTCAGTGTTTAAAGCCAAGACACTGCCTGACATAACCTCCCTGATTTTCATCCATCACTTTGAGTGACTTCAAATGGAAAATTCACCGCACTGCTTAGAAAATGCACGATGTGTCATGTTTGACACGAGGCGCTTCATTATTACAAGCGGGCTGCATGGAGGAAGGCGCAGGGGTAATGTCTTCCACGGCATAACTTAACTAATGTCCCTCTTAAATGATCGGCTCTGCAGTTTCTGGAGATGGGATGAGGACAAGAGCGGAAAGGAAGATGACATGAAATTGATGATCCGTAGAGTTTTGACATTGTAATTGAGTGTTTGGGGGCAAAGTCTTAGCATGAGATTCCTTACATTTGGAGTCCTGGCAAATGTTCTTGTACGTTATCTCTCTATTTGTGTGTGTGTGTGTGTGTGTGTGTGTGTGTGTGTGTGTGTGTGTGTGTGTGTGTGTGTGTGTGTGTGTGTGTGTGTGTGTGTGTGTGTGTGTGTGTGTGTGTGTGTATGTATGTGTATGGGTGTGAGCATGCGAGTGTGTGTGCGTGAGTGTGTATGTATCTGTGTGTGTGTATATGTGTTGTGTATTATCTGTGTGTGTGTATTGTGTGTGTGTGAATGTCTGTGTGTAAGTGCTTGTGGTATGCGTGTGTGTGTGTTGTGCTTTGTGTGTGTTTAACTGTCCTTGTGTAAGTATTTGTGGTGTGTGTATGTGTGTCTGTCGTGCATTGTGTGTGTGTGTGCGTGTGTGTGCGTGTGTGTGTGTGTATGTGTGTGTGTGCGTATGTGTACTCGGGGCTCTCGTGGGCATTTTTCAACTTACTGTGTTTCCCGAGTACCTGCCGTTAGTGTTACGAGCCGGTAAGAGACGTCCCGAGCTCCGACGTACCCGCTACGTGCATTCTACGTACTACGCACTTACCACTCGGGAGAGCTCTTGGGTAAACTCGTATAGTGGGACCGGCCCTCAGTAGGAAAATGTAATGATAGTTGAACTAGGAAGTTGGCAAGGAGCAATGCTAGGGGTAGAACTGATAATCGTTGCTAGAAATCTACTGTGTATTGCTTTGTAAAATGTTTACAAAGTTTGGTTATAGCAAAAGTTTTTCACAGTTAATTTTAACATTTATGCTTTTTTTTTAATCACTACGGTATTTAACAATAACATTTTATGTCCTTTAGGGAAGGAATTGCGAATTGCGGAATTTTAAACACCCGTCATCATCCTTGACTTTACTCAAATTATTTAAAACACTCTTCCATCTTCCTCTAGTCGTGGGGATGGGGGATTGGGAGGGGCCTCACAAGTGGATAGCCTAGGGCCTCTCTTCATCTAAATCCGGCCCTGACGATTGGGTGTTATAGAGTCATTGAAAGCAGGCCCCTCGGCCCAACTTGCCCACACTGGCCAACATGTCCCACATACACTAGTCCCACCTGCCTGCGCTTGGCCCATATCCCTCTAAACCCATCTGATCCATGTACTTGTCTAACTGCTTCTTAAATGTTGGGATATTCCCAGCCTCAACTACCGCCTCTGGCAACTTGTTCCATACACCCACCACCATTTTTGTGAAAAAGTTACCCCTCAGATTCCTCCTAAATCTTTTCCCATTCACCTGTTCCCAGAGGCCAAAGTAAAGGGATAGAGTCATCGAGTCATAGAGTGATACAGTTTAGAAACAGGCCCTTCAGCCCAGCTTGCCCACACTGGCCAACATGTCCGAGCTACACTAATCCCACCAGCCAGCATTTGGTCCATATTCCTCAAAACATGTCCTGTCTAACTGTTTCTTAAATGTTGGAATGATGGGCCAAAATCTGTAGCCCTCTGTAGCTTGTGTGGTGGTCTTGTTCTAAGTTTTCATGGGGCAAATGTGACCCTGGGTATTAATGTAAAGTTTGTGATTTTGAACTAACTCAATTTTATGTCACCTCAACCAAATAACATCAATGTCAGAAATCCCCTCTTATTCTATTACATTGGAATTAATTTAATTTTTGATCATTCACAAAATCTATAAAAATGTATATAAATGTGGAGTTCTGAACTTGGACGCTAAGGCCCGTTGCCATGGTGACGTAGCAGGGTCGGCCTAGCCAAGTGAAGTCGTTGATATCCTCCACCACTGCTCTGTCAGAATCGATACTTTGTTGGTGGAGCCAGAGGCAGTAGCTCCACTAGTGGCACGCCCGCCTTCAATACTTTACACTTTAGACTTCAGAGATACAGCACAAAAACAGGCCCTTCGACCCACTGAGTCCACACCGACCAGCGATCACCCTGTACACTGTCCTACACACTAGGGACAATCTTACAACTTATCGAAGCCTACAAACCTCCTTTATACTTTAGACTTTAGAGATACAGTGCGTAAACAGGCCCTTCGACCCACCGAGTCTGCGCTGGCCGGCGATCACCCTGTACACTGGCCTACACACTGGGGACAATCTTACAATTTTACAACTTATTGAAGCCTTCAAACCTCGACCCACCGAATCCACGACACACGCTAGAGACAGTTTACAATTTTACCGAAGCCAATTAACCGACAAACCTGTATGTCTTCGGGATGTGGGAGGAAACCAAAGCAACTGGAGAGAAGCCATGCGGTCACAGGGAGAATGTAAAAACTCCAAACAGGCAGCACCCGTAGTCAGGATTGAACCCAGGTCTCTGGTGCCATAAGGTAGCAACTCTACCGCTATTACATTAAGACCTACTGAAAGCTGTAATGCATGAGACATTTTACAGTCATGGTGAAGTGAGCCATCTGTCATTTCAGGCTGTAGTTAATTATCAATTACTACTATTATATGTTCAGATGCACTTATAGACCAAACATGTAAGGATGACAGATTTCCTTCCCTGCCTCACTTACTGAAATAGTGTTTTTTTACGACAATCCAGTTGTTTCATGGACACTAGTACTGAAGTGAGTCATTTTATCCAAATTTATTAAACTGCTTGAATTTAAATCCCTCAGCCGTTCTGACAAGATTTACACTCATGTCTCCTCATATGTAACATAAACTGCTTTTCTGTTAGTTTTTTTTAAGTTTAGAGCTACAGCGCGGAAACAGGCCTTTCGGCCCACTGAGTCCATGCCGACCAGCGATCCCTGTGCACTAACACTATGCTACACACACTAGGGACAATTTACAATTTTACAGAAGCCAATTAACTTAGAAACCTGTATGTCTTGGACGAGTGAGAGGAAACCGGAGTACTTGATTCTTGATTGGTAAGATTCTTGATTAGTAAGGGTGTCAGGCGTATGGAGACCAGGCAGGAGAATGGGGTTGAGAGGGAGAGATAGATCACCCAGCCAAGATTAAATGGCGGAGTAGATGGGCCGAATGGCCTAATTCTGCTGCTAGAATGAATGAATGAATGAATGATGCATGAATGAATGAATGAATGAATGAATGAATGAATGAATGGATGATTGAATGAATGAATGGATGGATGAATGAATGAATGAATGAATGAATGTTTATAGGCCAAGTATTCACATACAAGGAATTTGCCTTGATGCCTTGATGCAGAACTTAAGAACACCCAGAGCAAAACCACCCGGTCACAGGGGGAAAGTACAAACACCGTACCGACAGCACCCATAGTCAGGATCGAACCTGGGTCTCTAGCGCTGTAAAGGGGCTGTCCCACTTGGGCGACATAATCCGCGAGTCCAGAAGAGTGTCTTTGACCTTCAGGAAAGCCTCGCTGGATCGACTCGCGTTGAAACCGCGAGCTCGACCGACCGCGGACACACACACACACACACACACACACACACACCACACACACACACACACACACACACACACACACACACACACACACACGCGCACACACACACACACACACACACACACACACACACACACACACACACACACTCGCGCGCACACACACACACACACACACACACACACACACTCACACACACACACACACACACACACACACACACACGCGCACACACACACACACACACACACACACACACACACACACACACACACACACACACACACACACAGGCGGGGGCCAGGTAAAGGCGGGGGGGGAAAGCGGGGGGAGCGCTGTCTGAAATTCACACCTGTGATGAAGAAGAAGGTAAAACGGCTGCACAGTGTAAGGTCAGTCCTTTAGAGAGCACGGGGGAGGGGGTGGGAGGGGGGGGGGGGGGGGGAGAGGGGGAGAGCAGGGGAGAGAGGGGGAGAGAGGGGGAGAGCAGGGGAGAGAAGGGGAGAGAAGGGGAGAGAAGGGGGGGAGAAGGGGGGTAGAAGGAGTGGAGACATTTTTAATAACCTTTAGCGGGCATTTTACCTAGCGGTAGGTTTTCCATGGTCCACAAAACTCCAATTAGCCAATCAAAATGCCCGGTCAGTGAAGGAGATTGCCTATGGCTGCCCTCGACTGCCTGTAACTAAATAGCGACCCCACTCCACTGCACTACGAGTTAAAAAGAACCATGCTAACAAAGTTTTACTCGTGGAAAATACTCGCGGACCATGCTGCCAGTTTGAAGGTGGAAGACACTCTTCTAAACGCACAGATTAGGTCGCCCAAATGGGACGGCGCCTTCAGGCAGCAACTCTACCACTGCGCCACCATGCCGCCTTCTACCCCTCACTTTAAGTCCCTTCCTAACCGATGTGACGTTGAATTTTGCCCCATCTGCTGAGCATTTCTTCCAGTCCTTGCATTGTTTCTTCTCCAGTTGTTTCATTGTGATTTGTTAACCAGTTGAATTCCCGAAGGGCCCATATCCCAGATAATCTGGTTTTCCTTAATGCGACAACTTCATGTGAAAAAGGGGCAAGTGAGACTCATGCTAAATGGTGACCCATCCTATTTTAATGCACAATATGACCCCTTGCAGGAAGCACACATTCACTGACATTTATTGAGAAGGGAAGTGAATGGCAAACACCAGATATTCATGCACAGAGTGTTTGCATAAGGACAAAAAATAAACGTTCTGCAGGCAGTCTGGAAAGATTCTCTGCAAATCCACAGGAAACGCTGGTGTTTGTCACAGGAGAGAGTCCTAAAATAGCCTTGGTAGCAGGTTTTCACATCTGCTGGGTCTCGTGACTTGGGGAGGAAGAGAGGAGGGAGGGCAGCCGTGACAGGGATCTGTTGCATGAAAGATATTCATGGATGAAAGATGCTTTAGACTGGACAATAAAGAGGATTATGTTTGATCATCCTTAGCAAGGGCCTCACAGTTAAGGTTGCCAACTTTCTCACTCCCAAATAAGGGGCAAAAGGTCAAAATACAGGACAAATTCCCCACGGCAATTCGTTGACCGACTTGGCCGTGGCTGGGTGAATGATGAGTTGGCCCGGGTGCTGGACTGCACGCGAAGCCCAGCCGGCGGGCCAGCTGAGGAGTTTTGGCCCAGGCCACGCGACTTCGCCCGCAAAGTCCGGCACCCCATCCAACCTATGAACCGATGATCAGCCATGAGAAGGCGGGGGTGGTGGTGGTGTCGGCGGTAAGCGAAGGTCGGAAGACCAGGCAGCTGGCCGGGCTGCCGACCGACGGGGCCACGGGTGAGGCGCTGCTGCTGCTGCACTCCATGGGCTGCACTACGTCGGGACGGGTGAGGCGGGGTCGGATGCAGCGTTCCGACCCGACAGTCCCCTCGATACGAGTAGTAGCAGTCAAATACGGGACAAGAGCGGTCCCGCATGGGACAAACCAATTTAGCCCAAAATACAGGATGTCCCTGTTAAAATGGGACAGTTGGCAACCCTAGTCACAGCATAAACAATGCAATGTAGACGTGGCAGCCAGCAAGATAGGTGGTGGCACGGCTGGTACAGCTGTTGTCTCACAGCGCCGGAGACCCGGGTTCAATTCTGACCTTGGGTTCTCTGTGATGTGGTATTGCACATTACCCCGTGACCACGTGGGTTTCCCTTGGGAGCTCTGGTTTCTGCCCACATTGATGCACAGAGTCTCGTGCCCAGTATGGGGGGGGGGGGGATCGAGGACCAGAGGACATTGGTTCAAGATGAAGGGGAAAAGATTTAATTGGAATCCGAGGGGTAACATTTTCACACAAATAGTGGTGGGTGTATGGAACAAGCTGCCGGAGGGGGTAGTTGAGGCTGGGACTATCCCATCGTTCAAGGGTTAGACAGGCACATGGATACGACAGGTTTGGAGGGATATGGACCAAGCGCAGGCATATGGGACTAGTGTAGCTGGGACATGTTGGCCGGTGTGGGCAAGTTGGGCCTGTTTCCACACTGTATCACTCTATGACTATGGCTATCCCAAAGATGTTCTGGTTTGTAGGTTAATTGGCCGGTAAAAGTTGTAAATTGCCCTCGTGTGTAAGATACCGCTAGTGTGCGCGGATCACTGGTCAGCACGGACTCGGTGGGCCGAAGGGCCTGTTTCCGCGCAGTATCTCTAAAAACTAAAAACGAATACTAAAAAACAATTGAAGAGCGTTTTCCGACATTCTCCTGACCTGCGTCTGGTAGACAGTGTAAATATCTTTGGGAAGTCAAAGAGTACCCAGCCTCTGAACTGTTGCCATAGTAACAGCACAACTGTGGCTGGCCCTGTTATGTTCTTGACTACTGAAAAACACAAGAAAAGTACAGATGCCAGTAATCTAAATAAAAAAATAGACATTGCTCAGTAGGTCAGGCAGCGTCTGATAAAGGTTCACTAACCTGCAGTTTTACTTGACTTTCTCAAATATTGAAACAAAGAACAGTAGATTTAACTTTGCACAAAGTGCTGGGTTAACTCAGCGGGTCAGGCAGCACCTCACCTTCTGAGGAACGTTCCGGACCCGAAACGTCACCTATCTATGTTCTCCAGAGATGCTGCCTGTCCCACTGAGTTACTCCAGCACATTTGTCCTTTTCAGATTCAGATCAGATTCAGATTCAGATTCAATTTTAATTGTCATTGTCAGTGTACAGTACAGAGACAACGAAATGCATTTAGCATCTCCCTGGAAGAGCGACATAGCAAATGATTTGAATAAATAATAATAAGTGTCGGGGGGGGGGGTGGTGATTGGCAGTCACCGAGGTACGTTGTTGAGTAGAGTGACAGCCGCCGGGAAGAAGCTGTTCCTCGACCTGCTGGTTCGGCAACGGAGAGACCTGTAACACCTCCCGGATGGTAGGAGGGTAAACAGTCCATGGTTGGGGTGAGAGCAGTCCTTGGCGATGCTGAGCGCCCTCCGCAGACAACGCTTGCTTTGGACAGACTCAATGGAGGGGAGCGTGGAACCGGTGATGCGTTGGGCAATTTTCACCACCCTCTGCAATGCCTTCCGGTCGGAGACAGAGCAGTTGCCATACCATACTGTGATGCAGTTGGTAAGGATGCTCTCGATGGTGCAGTGGTAGAAGTTCACCAGGATCTGAGGAGACAGGATCTGAGGAGATTTCTCTCAGATGTTGAACGGCTTATCGAGTATATCCAGCACTTTCAGTTTTTGTAATTTAATTCCTTTGGTGATGCTCTTTTAAATATTCCTTCCATCAATTGTTTTTGTAGAGAGCCACGATTCTTCACGCTGCCTCGGCAAGGCCAGCAACGCAAACACGGATGAGTCTCACCCCGGTCACTTCCTCTTTTCCACCTCTCCCCTCAGGCAAGAGCTGCAGAAGTGTGAGATTCTATCTCAGGGGTTTGTGCAGTCGATAGCAGGAGATGTCGCGGGAGAGTACATTTGTCAGGTTTAATAAGAATTGAAAATTCCCTACACAAAACAGACGGCATACACTGGCGGCATTCACGGAAAGCAGGGAATCTGGAAGGTCAAAGAGTCTGGGAATCTCATTGTTCTTGTTGGAACTGCTGCCTCGTAGCGCCAGAGACCCGGGTTCAACCTTGATCTAAGGGGTGCTGTCGGCATTGCGTTTGTACGTTCTCCCTGTGACCGCGTGTGAGAAGATTTGATGGCATTGGGTAGAAACTTGCGTGAATGGAGTAATCGATGGTCGGTGCGGATTCGGTGAGTTGAAGGGCCTATTTTCATGCTGTATCTCTAAACTTTATAAGGTCTTGGAGCTGCTTTGCTGCGTAGATGGTGGCTGCTTGCATCCTCTATTGGTGGTCCAGAACTAGGCTCAGAAGAAGGGATCACCAATTTAAGATGGAGATAAGGAGGAATTCTTCCTCCGAGAGGATTACAATTCTTCGGAAATTTCTATTCTGGAGAGAGCAGCGATGACGGAGTCATTGACTGGTAGTTCAAGTTCAAGTGAGTTTATTGTCATGTGTCCCTGTATAGGACAATGAAATTCTTGCTTTGCTTCAGCACACAGAACGTAGTAGGCATTTACTACAAAACAGATAAGTGTGGCCATATACCATAATATAAATATATACACACATGAATAAATAAACTCATAAAGTGCAAATAACAGAAAATGGGTTATTAATAATCAGAGTTTTGTCCGAGCCAGGTTTAATAGCCTGATGGCTGTGGGGAAGTAGCTAATCCTGAACCTGGTTGTTGCAGTCTTCAGGCTCCTGCACCTTCTACCTGAAGGTAGCAGGGAGATGAGTGTGTTTCTAGGATGGTGTAGGTCTTTGATGATACTGCCAGCCTTTTTTAGGTAGCGACTGCGATAAATCCCCTCGATGGAAGGAAGGTCAGAGCCGATGATGGACTGGGCAGTGTTTACTACTTTTTGTAGTCTTTTCCTTTCCAGGGCGCTCAAATTGCCGAACCAAGCTACGATGCAAGCTGAAAGAGGGAGGTTCTTGAGCAGAGATTTTACTTCAGACTTGAGTGATACAGCCCTCTTTCAGCCCACCGAGTCCGAACCGACCAGCGATCACACCATACACTTGCACTATCCTACAGGCTAGGAACAACCTACAATTTTGCAGAAGCCAATTAATCTACAAACCTGCACATCTTTGGAGCGTGGGGGAAAACCAGAGCACCTGGAGCAATCCCATCGCAGGGAGAACATACAAACTCTGTACAGACGGCACCCATAGTCAGGATCGAACCGGGCTCTCTGCTGCTGTAAGGCAGTAGCTCTACCTCTGCGCCACCGTGCCATGCTGTAGGAACGATAGGGGAGTCGTCATCGAGAACAAGCAGGAAATTGGAGTTGAGGCCAAGATCGGAACTGCTATGGTTTAATTGAAGTTTGGAGCGGACGCAAGGGACTTTTGATCCTATTTCTTATATTTAATGTTCAAGAAAGCTGAATCTTGGAACAATTGACCCTGGGTGTGTGCTCCCGACTCCACTGTGGTTCTGAGGTTCAATTCTTCCACATGGGAATTACACATTAAATTTTATCGCAAAGATATACAGTAGTCTATTTGGCCTAAAGGCTCTATCCTAATATTAGTATTCAGTATAGCTATCTTTGTACATCTTCCTTTTAACATTTCCTCCTATAGACTCGAGACTTTAGAGCTATAGCATGGAAGCTGGCCCTTCGGCCCACCAAGTCCATGCCGACCAGCGATCACCCGATTCACTAACACGATCCAATCCTACACACTAGGGACAATTTATAATTTCACCAAAGCCAATGAACCTATACAATTGTATGTCTAAGGAGTGTGGGAGGAAACCGGAGCACCCGGAGAGAACGCATGCACTCTCGGGGAGAACGTACAAACTCTGCACCGACAACACCCATAGTTGGGATCGAACCTGGGTCTCTGGCACTGTGAGGCAGCATCTCTACCGTTGCGCCACCAAGCCGCCCTGTGACAACCATAGGGGAGTCTTCATTGAGAACAAGCAGGACATTGGAGTGAAGGTCATAAGTCATAAGGAATAGGAGTAGAATTAGGCCATTCAGCCCATCAAGTCTACTTTGCCATTCAATCATGGCTGATCTATCTCTCCTTCCTAACCCCATTCTCCTGCCCTCCCCATAACCTCTGACACTTGTACTAATCAATAATCTATCTATCTCTGCCTTAAATATATCCACTGACTTATGTGGAAAAGAATTCCACAGATTCATCACCTTCAGACTAAAGACATTTCTCCTCATCCTAAAATAATGTCATTTAATTCTGAGGCTATGACCTCTAGTCCTATGATGATGATGATTCAATTAATTGTCATTGTCAGTGTACAGTACAGAGACAACGAAATGCATTAAAAAATGAAATGAAATGATTTCACTTAGACTCTCCCACTAGTGGAAACATCCTCTACACATCCACTCTATCCGAGTTGAGGCCAACATCGGATCAGCCACGGTTTAATTGGAGTTTGGAGCTGACTCAAGAGACCTCTGATCTTTATTTCTTATATTTTATGTTCAGGAATGTTGAATCTTGGAACAATTGACCCTGGATCTATGTTCCTGACACCACTGTGGTCCTGAGGCCCGAATTCTTCCCCACATTAGACATTACATTGAATTTTATAGCATAGATATAGACTATTTGGCCTAAGGGCTACATACTAATATTAGTGTCTGCATAGTTATCTTTCCACTTCATCGTACTTTTAACATTTCCTCCTCTTTATCCATCCTCCCTTGAAGCATGCGTGCTCTTTGACTCAACCGTTTAATGAACTCCCAATAAAAAGGAAGGGGGAAAATAGTCTATTGGGCCAAATAAATATTTCTTCAGACTTTTGTAATTACTTCTGCCAAATTGAGAGTAATAACTTAGTAATCAGATCTCCTTCCCTCACTGGAGAGCAAGAAGCGAAGGCAAACTTACGGAGGCACCCCTCGCGCCTCAGCGGTCAAACAAAGTAGACACAAGGAACTGCAGATGCTGGTTGACCAAAAAAGACACAATGTGCTGGAGTACTTCAGCCGGTTAGGCTGCATCTCTGGAGAACGTGGTGACGTTTCGGGTCGGGACCCTTCTTCAGGTGAAAATGTAGGTAATTTACTGGGGCAACAGGTGAGATGAAGGAAGTCACCATTGACGTGAAGTCACCTTATTGCAATACCTGTCATACAGAACAGAAATGTCATCTTACATAGCACATTTGGCACTGCAAATACAAGGCAATTTTATTTGCTTGATTTAGTTTTGTTTAGTTCCTTGTTATTGTCACATGTACCAAGGTGGGCGGCACAGTGGCGCAGCGGTAGAGTTGCTGCCTGACAGCGTCAGAGACCCAGGTTCGATCCTGACTACGGGGTTTGTACGTTCTCCCTGTGACCTGCGTGGGTTTTCTCTGGAAGCTCCGGTTTCCTCCCACACTCCAAAGACGTAGAGGTTTGTAGGTTAGTTGGCTTTGGTATCATTATATATTGTCCTCAGTGTGTGTAGGATAGTGTTAGTGTGCGGGGATCGCTGGTCGGCACGAACCCGGTGGACTGAAAGACCTGTTTCTGCGCTGTATCTCTAAACAAAACTAAACTAAAAAAAAAGGCACAGTGAAAAGCTTTTTTATTGCGTGCTATCCAGTCAGTGTAAAGACTACACATGATTACAATCAAACCATCCACAGTGTATGGATACAGGGTAAAGGGTGTAATGTTGAGTGCAAGGTAAAGTCCGATAAAAGATAGTCCAAAGGTCACCAATGAGGTAGATGGGAGGTCGATGAGATTTGTTTTTACAGTGTTTTCATTCTCTCTTGCTATCCAGTCAGTAAAATTACAATCAAGACATCAACAGTGTGCACGGAGATAAAGATTTAAAAGAATGGAGTGTTGTAATGACCAATAGCAGAATCCCTTCTGGCCTGGCTTCAGCGCCATCTTGTTTGCGTGAAAAAAAATGAGCCGATTCCTATTTTAGGCCAGATGACCAACAGTTGGCTCAAAAAAACATTGTAAGAAGCATCTTCTAAGAATGAGATGAAATCGAGTGGGTGAGGAGACAACCCCAGAGCTCAGTGTCTTGATAGCTGAAGACCAGGTTGCCAGTGGTTTTAGTTTTAGAGATACAGCGCAGTAACGGTCCATTCTGCCCACCGAGCCCATGCCGACCAGCGATTACCCCGTACACTAGCACTATCCTGCACACAAGGTTGTTTTTTTGCCAAAGCCAATTAACCTATAAACCTGTATGTCTTTGTAGTGTTGAAGAAATCAGAGCACCCTAAGAAAACCTGCGCGGTGACGTGAAGAAGGTACAAACTCTGTCTAGACAGCGCTCGTAGTTAGGATCAAATCCAGGTCCCTGGCGCTGTGAAGCAGCGACTCTACCGCGGCACCACTGTGCCGCCCTGGCGGAGTTTTTAACTTCAGGGGTGGTCACGAGAACAGAGCTGATGGAGAGAGCAGATCTCAAAGGGTTATGGGGCTGAAGGAGGGGGCAAGAAAAGCAAGGGATTTGGATGATGAGAACATGAAAAAGCAGGATTGTATTTGGGCATCAGACACCAAGAGAGGCACGGTGATGCAGCGGTAGAGGCGCTGCCTTACAGTGCCAGACACCTGAGTTCTATCCCGATTACGGGTGCTGCCTGTAAAGAGCCTGTACATTCTCCCCGTGACTGTGTGGGTTTCCTCCGGGTGCTCTGGTTTCCTCCCACACTCCAAAGACGTGCAGGTTCGAGGGTTAATCGGTTTCTGCAAATTGTCCCTAGTCTGGAGGATAGAACCAGTGGTGATCGCTGGTCGGCAGGGACTGGGTGGGCCGAAGGGCCTGTTTCTACACTATGTCACTAAACTTAACTGAACATGAAGGCACCAATGACAGTCTAAACCCCTCGCCTTTTGTTGCATTCCTGATGCAAATCGTTTCCTCTGAGTTCACCAAGTAGCACATTTCCACTATGTGCCAAATTTTTATTTACCATATTCCTCTCAATTTTATTTTACTTTTCCGCCTCAAACTGGAGGTGTACGTATATCACATTTGTATGTCACCAGCAGGCGAAGAATTTAACTTTCGAAACAGTTAATGTTAAATGTGCACAGCACATATGTTAAATCTCTCAAACGCATATGTTTCGAGGAATGGAACCAATTATTTTAATTGAAAATGCATGTCTTTCACAGTTTATGCACACAGGACAGCTCATTATTTACTGTTAAGATCAAAATCAATTATGTATAAAACATTACACCCACAAAGGGAAGGTTGGTATAAATATATGCCAATGGGTTGAGTTATAGCCTTCTGTCTTTCAGGTTAGACAAACATGCCAAGGGATACTAATATTTGCATACCTTTACTGATGCAAATACTCAGCCAGCCTGCAAGATGCAACACACGTGAAAAGTTGACTACTTTTGGTTGAGAAGTCAAACAGAAAATAAAAAACCCGAAGCCCGTCTCTCCCGGCAGATCTAAAGATCAAATGTCATTCTGTGACAGACCTGCACAAACTCATTCTGTGCCGAGACTGTTTATCTCAGCTGTGGCAGCAACAGAGTGCAACGCTTGACTCAAGAGTCAAGAGTCAGGAGTGTTTTATTGTCATGTGTCCCAGACAGAACACGGAGGGTCTAGCCCCGAAACGTCACCTATTGCTTTTCTCCAGAGACGCTGCCTGACCCGCTCAATGAAATTCTTACTTGCGGCAGCACAGCATGAATACTAAACAATATGACATAGTACTCTGTAAATAATATAACACACAAAAAAATATACACATATACATGAAGGAACTGCAGATGCTGGTTTAAAAAAACCAAAGATAGACACAAAATGCTGGAGTAACCCAGCGGGACAGGCAGCATCACAGGAGAGAAGGAATGGGTGACGTTTTGGGTCGGGTCTGAAGAAGGGTCTGGACCTGAAACGTCATCCATTCCTTCTCCCCAGAGATGCTGCCTGTCCCATTGAGTTACTCCAGCATCTTGTGTCTCTCTTATATATATAGACGTGTGCGTGTGTGTGCGTGTATATACACACATTCATACATTCACATATAAACAAACACTAATAGTACAAAAGGGCAAAACCAATATCCCCAAATGTAGCGAGCAATTCAGCATAGGGGCCGCTGAGAAGGCACTGGGCCTGTACTCGCTGGAGTTTAGAAGGATGAGGGGAAGGATCCTCATTGAAATTTACCGAAAAGTGAAAGGCCTGGATAGAGCGGATGTGGAGACGATGTTTCCACTGGTGGGAGAGTCTAGGACCAGAGGTCATAGCCTCAGATTTAAAGGACGTTCCTTTAGGAAGCAGATGAGGAAGAGTTTCTTTAGTCAGAGGGCGATGAAATTGTGGAATTCATTGCCACAGACACCTGTGGAGGCCATCAATGGATATGTTTAAAGCAGGGATAGATAGATTCTTGATTAGTACGGATTTCAGAGGTTATGAGGAGAAACCAGGAAAATGGGGTTAGGAGGGAGAGACAGATTAGCCATGATTGAATGGAGGAGTAGACTTGATGGGCCAAATGGCTTAATTCTGCGCCTATCACTTATATTGAGGGATCAGTGGGACTACGTTGAGAACTTGGTAACATTGTCGGCACTCTATATGTTGCCACTATTTGTATACTTTGTGTGTTGTACACAAAACAAAGAATTTATCTGTGACATGTATTCAAACAAGAGGACATGACTTCAGAATTAAGGGACAGAAGTTTAGGGGTAATATGAGGGGGAACTTCTTTACTCAGAGAGTGGTAGCGGTGTGGAATGAGCTTCCAGTGGAAGTGGTGGAGGCAGGTTCATTGGTATCATTTAAAAATAAATTGGATAGGCATATGGATGAGAAGGAATGGAGGGTTATGGTATGAGTGCAGGCAGGTGGGACTAAGGGAAAAAAAGTTGTTCGGCACGGGACTTGTAGGGCCGATATGGCCTGTTTCCGTGCTGTAATTGTTATATGGTTATATAGTTATATGTCACATGTGATAATAAAGTATCACTCACTCATTCATTCATGCAGTTCAGATCTTATTTGAGGTTGTCGTGTTTAATAGCCTAGTGGCTTTAGGGAAGAAGCTGTTCCTGTACCTGGACGTTACAGTTTTCAGGCCCCTATAGCTTCTTCCCGTTGACAGGAGTTAAATGAGTGTGTGGCCAGGGTGGTGTGTGTCTCCGATGATTCTGACTGCCTTTTTGCAGCAGCGACTCTGATAAACCCCTTCGATGATGGGGAGGTGAGTACCTGTGATGGGCTGGGCAGTGGTCACCACTTTTCACTATTTCTTCACTCCTGGGTGTTCAAGTTGCTGAAACCAGGCCGTGTTGCAACCAGTCAATATGTCTGAAGTAGGGTCTCGACCCGAAACACCACTTATTCCTTGTCTCCAGAGATGCTGCCTGACCTGCTGAGTTGCTCCGGAATTTTGTGTCTACCTTCAGTGTAAACCAGTTCTATCCTACACTCTCTCCGCTCTCTGTAGAAGTTTAAAGGGGCTGTCCCACTTGGACGACCTAATCCACGAGTTTAGAAGACCCCAGACCCTCCTGCGACCTCCTACGACTATGTCTATGACCTCCTACTTTTTCTTCTTGCATATGGCATGCACAGCCTAAAGTTGTAGGACAACTTGTTCTATTTGATCTTATTTGATTGTGCACGCCTGGTTGATTGCATTCGTCAAAAGGGGGCGGACCACGTGAAGGTTGCAATCTCCCACCCCTATGACCTCCTACGACCCCCCTCGACCTCAATCTTCCACACCTAAGGCCAACTACGACTAGCTACGAGTGGAAATGAGCACATGATAAAATGATGTCATGTTTGCATTTTTTTTCTCGGGCGCAGTTACTAACTTACGACTACCATCACGACCTACTATAACCTACCTATGAGTAAAAAGTATCGATTTTTTCCATGACGACCTTTTTTTTAGTCGTGGACATTTTTTATCAGGCTGGAAAAAAAGTCGTGACCTACAGTGATATATGGGTGGGTTATAGGTCACTGCAGCCCAAATTTACACTCATGGAAAAGTATCAAAAAGTGGTGTCTACCTTAAAAAGAGGAACCGTTCCAGATTAAAATGTGTAGGAAGGAACTGCAGAGGCTGGTTCATTCTGAAGATAGACACAAGATGCTGGAGTAACTCAACGGGTCAGGCAGCATCTCTGGAGAAAAGGAATAGGTGACGTTTGGGGTCATAGAAACATAGAAAATAGATGCAGGTGTAGGCCATTCGGCCCTTTGAGCCTGCACCGCCACTCAATATGATCATGGCTGATTATCCAACTCAGTATCCTGTACCTGCCTTCTCTTCATACCCCCTGATCCCTTTAGCCACAAGGGCTACATTTAACTCCCTCTTAAATATAGCCTATGAACTGGCTCCAACTACCTTCTGTGACAGAGAATTCCACAGATTCACCACTCTCTGTGTGAAAAAACTTTATTTTGGTCCAAAAGATATCCCCCTTATCCTTAAACTGTGACCCCTTGTTCTGGACTTCCCCAACATCGGGAACAATCTTCCTTCATCTAACCTATCCAACCCCTTAAGAACTTTTTGCAACCGCAAGTAAGTTTCTATCAAGGACCAAGATCTCCTCCCCCCATCAACCTTCTAAATTTCTAGCATCGTTTCGCCGAACACCTCCGCTCAGTCCACAATAACCTACCTGAACTCCCGGTGGCTCAGCACTTCAACTCCCCTCCCATTCCCAACAAGCCGAGCGTCTATCCAGTCTCTTTCTTCATATGAAAGTCCTGACATCCCAGGAATCAGTCTGGTGAACCTTCTCTGTACTCAGTCTATGGCAAGAATGTCTTTCCTCAGATTAGCAGACCAAAACTGTACGCAATACTCCAGGTGTGGTCTCACCAAGACCCTGTACAACTGCAGTAGAACCTCCCTGCTCTTATACTCAAATCCTTTTGCTATGAATGCTAACATACCATTCGCTTTCTTCACTGCCTGCTACACCTGCATGCCTACTTTCAATGACTGGTGTACCATGACACCCAGGTCTCATTGCATCTCCCCTTTTCCTAATCGGCCACCATTCAGATAATAGTCTACTTTTCTGTTTTTTCCACCAAAGTGGATAACCTCACATTGATCCACATTATACTGCATCTGCCATGCATTTGCCCACTCACCCAGCCTATCCAAGTCACCTTGCAGCCTCCTAGCATCCTCCTTACAGTTCACACTGCCCCCCAGCTTCGTGTCATCCGCAAACTTGGAGATGTTGCATTCAATTCCCTCGTCCAAATCATTAATATATATTGTAAATAGCTGGGGTCCCAGCACTGAGTCTTGCGGTATCCCACTAGTCACTGCCTGCCATTGTGAAAAGGACCCGTTTACTCCTACTCTTTGCCTTCTTCAGACTGAAGAGGATCTGAAGAAGGGTTCCAACCTGAAACGCCACCTATTCCTTTTCTCCAGAGATGCTGCTTGACCTGCTGAGTTACTCCAGCATTGTGTCTATCTTCAGAAAAAAAAAACAGCATTTTGAGTCTACCTCCAGATTAGAATGTCTTCATTCTGTTTAATTTCATAAATTAGCATGTGTGATATGCAATACCACTCATTTGAGGAACCTATTTAATTGTGTTTAATGATTGCATAATGTGAAAACCCTGGCCATGACATTGGAATAATTAGTGGGGATGGCACACCAGACTCAAAGATAATTATACGCACAAGGAACTGCAGATGCTGGTTTACAAAAAAAGACACAAAGTGCTGGAGTAACAGCAGGTCATTCAGCATCTCTGGACAATACGGACAGGTGAAATTCCGAGTCGGGACCCTTCTTCAGTGCATTATAAATATCAAAGATATTAATAATACACTCTGAAATGTAAATTATAAATGAGGATCAAATATGAATCGGAACATGGAATCCAAACCTTCAAGGAATGGACAATTCCAGGTTTACTTCTTCCAATCTATTTTGATTAATTCGTTGATCAACCCATTTGATTTTTGAATGTTTTTACACGGTTGCCAGGAGCAATAAGATGATTTGTGGCCTTTGTTTTGAAGATGCAATTATTTTGGTCCAATCGGCATTAACCTTTTTGAGGGGAATAATCCATGAATCCATTGAGAATAATCTATTAATCCATGTGTAACAAGACCTGTGCAATTTTCAAGGCAATCTTGTACAAAAGTTTAGTTTATTGGTGGATCTATTTAGTTTAGTGTCATTTAGTTTAGTTTAGTTTAATTTAAAGATACAGCAAGGAAACAGGCCCTTCCATTCACTCAAGCCCGCACTGACCAGCAATCACCCATACATTAGTTCTACCCTGCAAACTAGGGACAATTTACAGGGGTGGGAGATTGCAACCTTCACGTGGTCCACCCTGTTTCGACGAATGCAATCAACCTGGCGTGCACAAGCAGAAGATCAAACAGAACAAGTTGCCTTATAACTTGAGGCTGTGCACGCCATACGCAAGAGGAAGTTGGGACAATTTACAGATGCCAATTAACTTACAAACCTGCACGTTCTTGGAATGTGGGAAGAGTAAATTCTCTAGAGCTCCCGGAAAAAAAAACCCACGCGGTCATGGGGAGAATGTGCAAACTCTGTACACCCGTAGTCAGGATCTAACCCAGCTCCCTGGCGCTGTTCGGCAGCAGCACTACCGCTGTTACCACTGTGCCACCCAAAAGTTGTAGCACGCCAGCCTCCTGTATCCGAACCTCACTTGAACCTCACTCCCATCAGCTGCCAGTTCATCAGTCTATTTACACTGGGGAACGGCTCGGTGGTAATCATGTCCAGTATTGTCTTTCCACTGGTACACAAAAATGCTGGAGAAACTCAGCGGGTGCAGCTATGGAGCGAAGGAAATAGGCAACGTTTCAGGCCGAAACCCTTCTTCAGACTGACTGGCTAGCAGGCAACAAAAGCTTTTTACTGCACCTCGGTACACATGGCGATAAACTCAATTCAACTGAATCTGCTGTTAAACAAGGAAATTTGTTGAAACCAGACGGTGGATGTGAAGCTTCAAGCTGGTGATATTTTTCAGTCAGGGAGCCAGCTTTTGTCTCTCTCACTGTGACCCTTGCCTGAACAGGGCACATTGCTTATTCACTCCTCCGCACAGCATCCTGTGCTTTGAGGGAGAACTACAATACCTCAACCGTGCACATGCAGAAGGGAGCGCACTGCCCTGCCCTCACGCACCTCATCACTTGGCTTTGTGCGATCTTCTGCTGAATTTTCATCTCAGAGATGACAGCTGAAATGCAGGGTTAAGCTGTCGCAGGAGAAAAGGTGCTAATAACAGCGTATCCAGAAAGAAACGTCTTTTTAAGAAAAAGATTGGAAGGAATTAAATGTGAAGTACGTCATCATATTTATCTTGTCACCTGCACACAATACTGAGAATCATTTATTGTCCATCTGAATCCACTAATTCCTACCTGCCAAAACATTATGCCGCTGGTAAATAAGAACTTTTTTTTAAATAAAAATTCTATGCTTCTAAAATACCAACCTACACTCTTGAATTATAAGGTTATGGTTTCTCTCCCAATTAATTTTAGAAAACCGCATCGTACATGGAACAGATTTCTCTGCCTCCAATGTCAACAAGAAAGTGCTGAGATGGTGGTGGGTAAAACTGCATGCAGACTGCTTCAATTAGTTATAATAGAATTGGCGGCACAGTGGTGCAGCGGTAGAGTTGCTGCCTCACAGCGCCAGAGACCCGGGTTCGACCCTAACCTCAGGTGCTGTCTGTACGGAGTTTGTACCCTCTCCCCATGGCCGCGTGGGTTTTCCCCGGGTGCTATTTCCCCGAGTTTGTACTCACTGGAGTTTAGAAGGGATGAGGGGGATCCTTATAGAAATATATAAAATTATAAAAGGACTGAACAAGCTAGATGCAGGAAACATGTTCCCAATGTTGGGCGAGTCCAGAACCAGGGGCCACACAGTCTTAGAATAAAGGGGAGGTCATTTAAGACTGAGGTGAGAAAATACTTTTTCACCCAGAGAGTTATGAATTTATGGAATTCCCTGCAACAGAGGACAGTGGAGGCCAAGTCACTGGATGGATTTAAGAGAGAGTTAGATAGAGCTCTAGGGGCTAGTGGAGTCAAGGGATATGGGGAGAAGGCAGGCACGGGTTATTGATAGGGGACGATCAGCCATTATCACAATGAATGGCGGTGCTGGCTCGAAGGGCCGAATGGCCTCCTCCTGCACCTATTTTCTATGTTTCTATGTTTCTATGCTCCAGTTTCCTCCCACACTCCAAAGACGTGCAGGGTTTTTTAGGTTAACTGGCTCGGTAAAATATTGTACATTGTCCCTGGTGGGTGAGGTTAATGTATGGGGATTGCTTGTTGGTGGGCCGAAGGTTCTGTTTCCGTGCTGTATCACTAAACTAAACTTAACTAAGATCTTTCAACTGTACCACTGTGCCGCCCAGTATGCTAAATCCCTCATGATGTTAAATCAGGAGGACTTGAAAAAATTCTGGGCTTCACTAGCAAACTTGGGGAACTGCACCTCACATTCCGCTTGGGTATCTTACAACCCAATGGTTTGAACATTGAATTCACCAATTTTAGGTCACTTCTAACAACGCCGCCCTCCACCCCTGTCTCCACATACCTCCCCTCATCTCCCCTATGCCCCACCTAGACTACCACATAATTTTCCCCTCTCCTCCTACATTCCTTCCTCTGGCTTCACAATTTGTGACTCTTCAGTCCTGTCTACCATCTTCTGCTTTTATCTCTGGTCTTCGTTCCGACCATCTACCTATCAAACCTCGCCTTGCCTATGTCACGCTTTGTCCTGCCTCTCCTGTATCCAAATTTCTTCCCCACACCCTCACCTGCAATGTCTGAAGACGGCCCTGACACAAAACATCACCTATCCTGATATGAAAAGGCACAGAATAAATGAGAGCCACCACGGATGGTCAAAGTAATTTCAAGTAACTCTTGCATTTGCTCTCTCTCCATCCCACACCCACAATAGTTTTACTGTTCGTTACCCCTCGTTATCACCTCTTCAGCAGCCAACAATGGACCATTGTGGGCTCTTTGGTCATCGGTGCCGGCTCTGATTTGTTCTGTACCTTTTCATGCCTCTAGTTTCCTTCTCCCCTGACTCTCAGTCTGAAGAAGTATCTCGACCTGAAACGTCACCTATTCCTTTTCTCCAGAGATGCTGCCTGACCCGCTGAGTTACTCCAGCATTTTGTGTCTATCATGTATAACCTTCTCGCTGACTCCACAACACACGTCTAAAAAAGCTTCTCACTGTACCTCGTCACGTGACAATAATCTTCTTCTTGCGAATGAAACATAAACCAAAGGAATAGTTAGATCTCAAGCCGGGTGTTGAGCAGCCATGTTGTTGTCTCTGCATCAACGTCTGCCAGGCCCTGAGCTCCATTTGGTGGGTGCTACAGCGGGCACCCAGAGATGACATGGTTGGCTGCCTGGTGTACAATAACAAATAAACTAAACTAAAATGTCTACCAAGCATTTCAGAGAGGCATTGGGGCAGATCCATGATAGATCCAAAAATCCAATTGAAACATATAAGATTATTAAGGGTTTGGACACACGAGAGACAGGAAACATGTTCCTGATGTTGGGGGAGTCCAGAATGGCCACAGTTTAAGGATAAGGGGTAAGCCATTTAGAACGGAGATGAGGAAAAACTTTTTCACACAGAGAGTTGTGAATCTGTGGAATTCTCTGCCTCAGAAGGCAGTGGAGGCCAATTCTCTGGATGCTTTCAAGAGAGAGTTGGATGGAGCTCTTAAAGAAAGCGAAGTCAATGGATATGGGGAGAAGGCAGGAACAGGGTACTGATTGTGGATGATCAGCCATGATTACAGTGAATGGTGGTACAGACTCGAAGGGCCGAATGGCCTCCTCCTGCACCTATCGTCTATTGTCTGTTGTCAAACGTGGTAAATAACTTACACTTGAACCAAGCTGTTTTTTCCAGCATGGGCTCTTCAGAATGGTGACTGTCTTTGACACTTGGTGAGGCCCTTCCCCTGGGCTGCCAAAGATATCACTGAAGGTCAGGTTCAAAAATCCCTGGGTAGTATTAAAAATGGAAAAAAATACAATAGAACAACAGGGAGATTTGCCAATGTTGCTCGGGAGGGTTTAAACTGGAACGATAGCGAAGTGGGTGCCAGATCAGCAGATTGCGGGTGGAACAATTGACGGGCAGGTAGAGGTTATGTTGAGTCAGTCTACAGGTGTACGGTAGAGAGCATATTGACTGGTAGTATCACGGCCTGGTTCGGCAGCTCCAACACCCAAAAACAAAGGAGATGAAAAACAGTGGTGAGCACTGCCCAATCCATCATGGGTACTGATCTTACCGCCATTGAAGGTATCTATAACAGGTGCTTTCTCAAAAAGGCTGCCAGCATCATCAAGGATCATCAAGGACCCACACCATCCTGACCACTCTCTCATTTCACTCTTGCCATCGAGAAGAAGGTATAAGAGTCAGCAGACTGTGATGTGTTGGAAGGAACTGTAGGTGCTGGTTTAAACCAAATATAGACGCAAAAAGCCGGAGTAACTCAACAGGTTATAAAATGGGATGGGTGACGTTTCGGGTCGAGACACTGCTTCAGACTGCGAGTCAGAGGAAAGAGAAACATGAAATAAAGACGGTGATGTAGAGAGATACAGAACAAATGAATAAAGGTTATGCAAAAAGTAAGGATGATAAAGGAAACAGGCCATTGTTAGCTGATTGTTAGGTGAGAACGAGTACAGACATTGACGACTCTGAAGCTGGCACGACTTGGGTGGGGGAGGGATGGAGAGAGAGGGAATGCAGGGTTTGTATTGACTGTCGATGCCTGTAATCGGGGTGATGGGCTGTAACATAGAACAGTACACCACACAAACAGGCCCTTCGGCCAACAATGTCAGTGCTGAACATGATTTAGTAGGGATGTTACAAAACCTACTTTCAGATCTGTCACTGGTTGTGCGTGCGACTCTGGCGCCTTGGGGGGGGGGGGGGGGGGGGGATTAAAATGCAAGTTTATATCGCTTGTCGGAGAAGGATTTCCTTGGGCTGCTATCTGATGAAGAAAAAACGATCAGACTTCCATTCCCGTTTTTTTTTAAATCGCTGGACAATTTAATCGCTGGATTAAAGTAAAAAGCGATATCGAACAATGCCTACAACATGACGGATTGCAAAAACAGGACAAAACAAGGGGTAAGTCGTCTATTTTACATATAATCTTGCTTCTTGGGGTGGCTTTAGTTTAATTTTACATTGCAAAAATATTTGGGCCCCATGCGCATCGGCAGTGTCTTGCCTGCCGATATGGAGTTAAAATTCACTGCAACGGCAACGTTCCAATCGATCGAATTCCAGATACACCCATTCGCAAGATGATTTAAATCCTCGTTTTTTTTGGACATTCATATCATAAGCCGTCTATATTTTGTGTTATTGTGTTATCTCTCCATGATCATTATTTTTAAACTAAATATTCACAACAGTTTGAGTCGCTTGTATTATGCAAAAAATAATCATTTTGATTATATTTTGAGTGGATGTTTCTGGATTAATTTATGGGAATTAAACATTAAATTCCTTCCATTTGGCCTATAAGATCATGACAGTGAGATTTAAAAATCATGTTATATTGTAAATTTGTGTGTGAATGTTATTTGGACACTTAGGCTATTTAAAAAATGTTAACCTTTTCTCAAGAAATGGATAGATGTTTAGATCTAGTAATTGAATTTAGATGAATTTAATTGATTAAATTGATTTGATGAAACTGATGAATATGATTTTTTTGTTGGGTATTTACTATTTGTTTTAGCTTTTAACTTTATCATTTCTACCTTTTTTTCTAAAACTGCAAATAATAACTTGTTTCTGTTAATGTTATTCAGTGTTTTTTTCCTTTACATTTTATACAGATGTCTCCGAAGAAGAGACGCATAATTGTCAATCCGAATGCCCAGCAAAAGAGGCTGATTTAGACAGCATTCGCAGAGATTATCCGAATATGGACTACTCCAAATGTGATGTTATATCTGGAATTTAAGAAGGCTTTCGACAAGGTCCCACATAAGAGATTAGTGTACAAACTTAAAGCACACGGTATTGGGGGTTCAGTGTTGATGTTGATAGAGAACTGGCTGGCAAACAGGAAGCAAAGAGTAGGAGTAAACGGGTCATTTTCACAATGGCAGGCAGTGACTAGTGGGGTACTGCAAGGCTCAGTGCTGGGACCCCAGCTATTTACAATATATATTAATGATTTGGACGAGGGAATTGAATGCAACATCTCCAAGTTTGCCGATGACACTAAGCTGGGTGGCAGTGTTAGCTGTGTGGAGGATGCTAGGAGGCTGCAAGGTGACTTGGATAGGCTGCGTGAGTGGGAAAATGCATGGCAGATGCAGTATAATGTGGATAAATGTGAGGTTATCCACTTTGGTGGCAAAAACAGGAAAGTAGACTATTATCTGAATGGTGGCCGATTAGGAAAGGGGGAGATGCAACGAGACCTGGGTGTCATGGTAAACCAGTCATTAAAAGTAGGCATGCAGGTGCAGCAGGCAGTGAAGAAGGCGAATGGTATGTTAGCATTCATAGCAAAAGGATTTGAGTATAGGAGCAGGTAGGTTCTACTGCAGTTGTACAGGGTCTTGGTGAGACCACACCTGGAGTATTGCGTACAGTTTTGGTCTCCTAATCTGTGGAAAGACATTCTTGCCATAGACTGAGTACAGAGAAGGTTCACCAGACTGATTCCTGGGATGTCAGGACTTTCATATGAAGAAAGACTGGATAGACTCGGTTTGTACTCGCTAGAATTTAGAAGATTGAGGGGTGATCTTATAGAAAGTTACAAAATTCTTAAGGGGTTGGACAGGCTCGATGCAGGAAGATTGTTCCCGATGTTGGGGAAGTCCAGAACAAGGGGTCACAGTTTAAGGATAAGGGGGAAATATTTTAGGACCGAGATGAGGAAAACATTTTTCACACAGAGAGTGGTGAATCTCTGGAATTCTCTGCCACAGAAGGTAGTTGAGGCCAGTTCATTGGCTATATTTAAGAGGGAGTTAGATGTGCCCTTGTGGCTAAAGGGATCAGGGGGTATGGAGAGAAGGCAGGTACAGGATACTGAGTTGGATGATCAGCCATGATCATTTTGAATGGCGGTGCAAACTCGAAGGGCCGAATGGCCTACTCCTGCACCTATTTTCTATGTTTCTATGTTTCTATGTTTTACTTCGGAGTAACATGAGTGACTACGTGAAGATCCCGCAAGCCCGCATGCGCGTCATATCGTCTATCGCATTGCGCAACGACTGGCTGGAGGCGCGCTGCTCCACCAGCGGTAAGTTTCAAACCTGAAGGTAAGTTTTCAACTTATTTCCAGGTCTGTTTTTCCTTGCAGGAAGCTCTTTACAGAGTTCCTGCTGGGGACGTTCCGGAATCGAAATCCCGGCTCCGCGGGGAAACCCAGCTCGGGGAAACCCGACTACGGACATCGCGGGGAATCCCGTCTACAGGGACCGCGGGGGAACCCCGGCTGAGGAAACCGCGGGGAAACTCGGCTCGGGAAAGCCCGGCTGCGGGGACCATGGGAAGACCGGGGGGAACCCGGCTCGGTGGTTCCCTGGCTACGGGGACCGTAGGAAGACACGGCTACGGACCACGGAAGTTCGGATAGCCGGCGGCGACTTCAGACTCCGGCTGCCCACAGAGGGTACAGCAAAACGGAGTCTGAGAGGCCTAGATTGGGACGAATCAGGCCAGGAGGGTTCCCCTCCAACATGGGTACGTCCTCGGATGTTTTTACCCAGATGGAGCATGGATAGCGACCGCTGGGTGTTCATCCCACTAAGGTGATGCTCCATCCTGATATGGCCCATGGAGGAGACATATCAGCACAGGTCTCCTCGAGGGCCTGCGGCAGCACCTCTTTCAGGGCTGCTTACAAATCTCACTCTCTGTGAAGGTGAGTGCGAGGGGTCAGTTAGTAACTGACTCCAAACTCGGAAGTATGTCCGGGGAACAGACTGGAGTACATGCGTGAGGTTCCAGAAATTTCTGTAATGGCATCAAGTGTTGCGATATCCTCGCAAACGAAGGAGCTCCTGCTGGAAGAGTTGGCTTCCAGCCATTGACAGAAAACCCGGAGGGGCCAGATTTCCCCTCGCGAAACAGCAGATACCTGACGTCACATCATTAAAATAATTCCTGAAAGTGCCGGCAGTGAACAGCGCTATCTGGGGTGATATTGGAGGCGGCATGAAAACCCAGGAAATGAAACTCCAACAAATTTTAAAGATTACTGGCTTGGTGTTGATGTGCAAAGCACACTTCAAAATGACATCCAGCCGCCAAATCTTCTCCACGGAAAACCTGTCCAAACAGGTAAGACCGGGATGAGGAAACAAAAGCTGTCGGACTAATCAAGGTACCAACGACGAGCAAAGCTTCATTATGATGGCGACAACACACCCCACGCCTCCATCGGCAGTAAGTGGTTCACTGAAGCTGGGCACAGGTATTTCAGGCCAAGGCCCAAACCGGTCCTCAGCGAAAATATGGGATCCAGGTACCCCAGCAGTCCTACTCTCCAAATCAAGGACGGAAATAGAACCCACGTCAGGGGCCTTTGGGCTTACCATAAGACCACCCGTAACCATGGAGGTATGTGGGTCTGGTTCTTTCCGAAAACATGGGATATGTGGACCTTTACAAGTTGGTAATATTTACACTTGTTTTTGTACAAATGACAATGATAACATGAGATTCAGATCTGTTTAATGATAACAGTAGATTAGTTTATACTGCACAGTATACAAGCAAGACAGGCGCGGAAATTGGCCAGAGTTCTCGGAAATATGGCCGGAGTTGCCTTTCAAGGCAGGCTTGCGGCAGACGTGGCCTGTTCATTGTCAACAGGTTCAACTCGCATGTGCAGTATAGACATTTCTGAATAGAAACTTTGTGACTGTCTAACTTACATGGGATCAGTTTCCATTCACAGGGATCACCGGAGATATAGAAATTTAGCTGGATGGGGCTATGATAACAGTTAAAAGCTTTGCAAAATGGCCTAACTTCAGCTCCCAGGTTATTTACCAAATTACTAAAACCAGTGCTTCGGCTGCTCAGAGCAAAAAAACAATTGTTATGACCTATCTGGATGATATTCTAAATGCTGTATTTTGCTAAATTAGCTGTATCAGCCACAAAACTATATTTGAGAAATTGGGTTTCTCATCCAACCAGTTGATACCAACTGAAATTATTGATGATTGGGATTTACCTTTAACTCTATTAATTTGTCTGTGACTCCGCCCTGAGGCAAGAGATTGGAATTAATTGAAGCTTGTAACAACCTTGTTGTTATCAAGCAGCCTTCTATTCATCAAGTGTAATTGGCAATAGATTGGCTGTTCAGCTGTGCTATTTGGGCCTTTGCATTATCAGAACTTACAGAGTGCAAAGGAGTAAGTTCTCAAGTACCATGTAGGTCATCACTAACAGACCTATGCTATTACCAGCTGAAGCTATTAAAGTCACTATGGTGGACGAACAGTATTCAGCATTGCTCCACTAACTTTTCGTCAGTAAATCTTCAGTTATAATTACAAACTGATGCTATTGCTCAAAGATAGAAAATTACTAATACCATCTCTAGTTATGGAGGCGGATGGGATTTGCATGAGTTACCAATTCTTCAGTTATATGGTATCAACTACCTATAGACTAGGTGCATTCTGTGCGTTAAAGGTTTTGTGCGAATATGCATAATCTGCATGCTCAAGTCCAAGTTGATACACGTTTGTGGTGGAAATGTTAAATCACATGGGTGCAATCAAGTCAAAGTATCCGGTGATAGTTTACCTAACCTCATTTGGCGCTGGTGTATCATCACGTAAAATCAATGACAACACAGAACGGATGTTGGATCACAAAGTATTTAATGACATTGTGGCTCGATGGAACACAAAAGTTCAAGATGTTTGCATCCAGGCTCAATCACCAGTTGCAAAAAATATGTGGCATAGCAGTGGCGATGGATGCAATCTCGCTACACTGGGGAGGAATGTTCTTTTATGTCTTCCTCCATTTTGCCTCATCAGACGGGTCTTGCAAAAAATTCAGCAAGTTCCCGCTTCAGGCTTATTCGTAGTACCTGATTGGCCTAAACAGCCATGGTTCCCGCTGATGTTGAGAATGATAATAGAACCTTATATGGTTACTTCTAGACACAAAAATTTGCTGGTTTAGCCATGACTCGGGAAACCATCCTCTGCGTGATAAAATCAATTCATTGACTTGCAGACTCTGAGAAGACCGTTCCTGTGGCTCGGGTTGTCAAACCAAACCACGGACGTGCTCACTGCAGATTGCAGGAATAGCACCAAATAAGCAGTACATTTCCTCATAAGGAGATGGGAAGTATTTTGTTTAAATGCTAATGTTACATATAAACCGGCATGGATGACTGACGTTTTGAAGTTCAGTTTTATGTGGGTCTTTGACAATCATTAAGTTATAGTGCCATTAACTGTGCCAAACGTGCCTTCTCATCATATTGGCTGCTGTGAGCAGAATCCACTCTGTTGGGTCTCACCCTCTGATATCTAGATTATGAAGGGTATCTTCAACTCGAAACCTCCCAGGCCCAGGGACGCAGAGATATGGGATGTTAACATTGTGCTAACGCCGCTTTGCCGGTGGGCTCCAGCTACATCCCTGTCCTTGGTCAAACTCACTTACAAAGTGGTTATGCTCATGGCGCTGAGTTCAGCACAACGGGTCCAGTCATTGCATAAGCTGTGACTTGACAGGATGATAACATCTGCAGGCAAAATAACATTTTATGTTTATGACTTAGTCAAGCAGAGTAGACCAGGGGCATCAGGTCTCAAACTAGATTTGTTGGCATATCCCATGGACCTTCGGTTGTGTGTGGTCACACATCTACACCAGTATGTTAAGGTCACTAAGAGCCTTAGAGACTCTGAACTAGCAATGTTTGGTAGTTACATAAAGCCTCATAAGAAGGTATCAGTACAGACCATCTCCAGGTGGTTAAAACAGGTTCTGGCTTATACAAGAAAGAACACTGACATTTTCAAGTCTCACTCCACCAGGGCTGCAACAACATCAGCAGCAGGGTTATGGACGTTTCGTGGGACCACATCCTAGCGGTTGCAGGATGATCAAACGAACGATCTTTCCAAACATTTTAGAACTACCCATTGCCAGACCGGGGGTATTTGCCAACTCTATTTTAAGTTCTGTTTTGTAGTTTCCTCCCGGTTGAGGGGGGTTACTATTATCATTTTTGTTCATTAAAAAGCGTCAACATATCTATTTCATGTCAGAATGCATTATTAATGTTCACTCATCCTTGGCCAACTGATGCAGTGTGTGACACATGGACTCGTTTTGCACGGCATGAAATCACAGAGCTTTGAAATCTTCACGTAGTCACTCACGTGACTCCGAAGTAAAATAGTAAGATTAAACGAGAACTTACCAGTTTGAAGTTTGATCTTTATTTTTTGAGGAGTTACGTTGAGGGATTACGTGCCCTCCACTCCCAACCCTCTATCATAAAGGTCAGCTGGTATTCTAGTTTCTCTAATCTTACTATATTCAGTTCAACAACTGTTATCTGTGATTTCACACCGCTGCTTTGAAGATTGACGCGCATGCGGGCTGGCGGGCTCTTCACGTAATCCCTCAACGTAACTCCTCATAAAATAAAGATCAAACTTCAAACTGGTAAGTTCTCGTTTAATATCACTAATCTACAGGACATTCTTAATGGGAAAGTAGTGGGTAGAAAGGCATGAGCATGGTTTGAAGAGCTAAAACTTGTAGTTTACAATGCCAAAATTGAAAAGTTGAGAAAAAGCAAGGTGTACAGAGTTGCTCAGAGTACAATCTGAGGAGTATGATGATGCATCTGATTATGATATACCAATGTACCAATTAGCAACTGTTCTTTTCCATAAAGACTTGTTCTATTGCTAGAAATTGTAATTAATTTACCTATCTGTTACAGACTTACAGCATATAATACAATAATATTACAATAAAGTTCTGATCTTGAGAATATCACATTTTTGAATTTTCAAGGCAGTCTGGGTGTTGATTACTATTTCCGTCACAACGGCCAATTTTGTAATTAGCTATAATTAGGTAACTAACTAATTATATGCTTTAATTTCAGGTCATCCAAGTAAGATGTTTCATATTTGTTTCAGAATGCTTCAATCTACAATAACTGAACATTTCATTCAGTTCCCTTAATTTTTAAGAAAGTTATGGGCTTTTGACTGTCCTCGATCACAGCTTTTGTGTGAAGTCAATGGAAAAGCAATAGGGAATAAAATGTTCATTTCCTAGTATGAAAATGGCCATAAGTTTTTTAATACTGAAGATATGAAAGTGAATTAGGCGTCAAATTAAACTTCTTTTTATGCTTTGTCTGATGGGATAAATTGCAGACTTGATTTTTTAAATCTCAAAAATTTTGTAACATTGCTAGTTTTAGTTTAGTTTAAAGATACAGTGCGGAACCAGGCCCTTCGGCCCACTGGGTCCACGCCGACCAGCGGTCCACGCACCTTAACACGATTCTACACCCACTAGTGACAATTTTTACATTCACCAAGCCAATTAACCTACTAACCTGTACGTCTTTGGAGTCTGGGAGGAAACCGAAGATCTCAGAGAAAACCCACGCAGGTCACGGGGACAATGTACAAACTCCACACAGACTGCACCCATAGTCGGGATCGAACCTGGGTCTCCGGCGCTGCATTCGCTGTAAGGCAGCAACTCTATCGCTGTGCCACCATGACCGCCAAGCCAAATACTCTCATCTGCCTGCATATAATCCATGTCCCGCCATTCCCTGCATATCCATGTGGCAAACTAAAAGCTTCTTAAATTCCACTGTCGTGTCTGCCTCCACCAATACCCCTGGCAGCGTGTTCCAGGCACTCACCACCCTCTGTGTAAAAAACTTGCCCCGCACATCTCCTTTGAACGTTGCCCCTTGCACCCCAAAACCATGCCCTCTAGTATTTGATTTTTCTACACTGGCGGAAAAAGTTCTGAATGTCAACCTAAATTAGGGCGCCTCATAATTTTGCAGGCTTCTATCAGTTCTCCCCGCAGATTTCGGCATTGCAGAGAAAGCAATCCGAGTCTGCCCAACCTCTCCCTGTAGCTAATATCCCCTAATCCAGGCAATATTCTGGTAAACCTCCCCTGTACCCTTTCTAAAGCCTCCCACATCCTTCCTGTAATGGGGTGATCAGAACTGCAGGCAGTATTTCAAAAATGTGGCCTAACCAAAGCCCTACAAAGCTGCATCATGACATTCTGACTCTTTAACTCATTGCTCAGGCTATGAAAGCAAGCACACCATGTTCCTTCTTTCACACTCTACTTGGGTTGGCACTTTCTAGAAGCGATGAGATCCCGCTGTACATTAAAGCTGTTGAGAGTCATGCCCTTACATGGATATTTCCGGCTCATTTTTGGTAACTTCTCATGAAACATGTGGAAAGTTACAAGTTATGGCCCTTGTGCATGAGCAAAAACTCTCCCATCACCAAACTACCCACTCCGAAGAAGGGTCTCGACCGGAAACGTCACCCATTCCATCTCTCCAGAGATGCTGCCTGTCCCGCTGAGTTAGTCCAGCATTTTGAGTCTATCTTCCATTCAAATACACCTCTGGCTGTTGAACACTTCAGAGTGCATAGAAAGGATGATAAAAATATCTAGTAATTCCACGCTTTCAACAGGGAATTGCTCTCATGGTAATTGCTGTGGGAATGGAGCTGTGGTCAAGCAAATCTTTCTTTTCAGATTTTTAAATGTAATGTTTTTGACTCTTTGTCCAGAAACACTGGTCATCATGAGATGACCAAAGAACAGCAGACTTTCAGTATTTTACACAAATCCACGGGAAAATGTGGTGCAGCCTTGGAAACGCTTACCGTGCGAACACAATAGCTGTTCTGAAATACCATCCATCCATCTGAGATTTCAAATTGCCACCTCAATCCTCTCCAATTCTCTGTCCTCGTTTAGCCATCTGCTCGTAGCGTGTAGGATGGAACTGCCGATGCTAGTTTATACTGAAGATAGACACAAAATGCTGGAGTAACTGGAGAAAAGGAATAGGTGATGTTTTGGGTCTGAAGAAAGTTTCTCCAGAGATGTTGCCTGAACCATTGAGTTACTCCAGGATTTTGTTTCTATCCTCAGAGCTATAATCCTTTGGTCATCTTTCCTAGTGTCTCCCGAGGGGGCTTGGTGGCAAATGTATTCACTTGAAACATTATTTTTTAGTTTTTATTATTATTGTCAAGTGTACCAGCTTTTTGTTGAGTGCTATCCTGTCAATGAAAACACTATACATGATTACAATCAAGCTGTCCACACTGTACTGATACAGGATAAAGGGAATAACGTTTAGTGCAAGATAAAGTCCTGCAAAGTCTGATTAAAGTTAGTCAAAGGTCTCCAATTAAGTAGATGGGAGGTCAGGGCTGCTCTCTAGTTGTTGAGAGGATGGATCAGCTGCAGGATAACAGCTGGGTAGGATTTGGTGGTATGTGTTTTCAAACTTCTGTGCCCCTTCACAATTCTCTGCAATTTCTTATGGTCTTGGGTGGAGCATTTCCCAAACCATGTTGTGATGCATCTTGATATAATTTCCATAATTTCCATAAATGGGGTTTAAAGTAGTATGTGTACCTCATTTACTGCGCTCGATGCTCTGATGTGGTCTCCTTTATATCGGCGAGACCATGCGTAGTTTAGGCAACCGTTTGGTCGAACACTTGTACTCGGTCCAACAAGGCCTGCTGGGTCTTCCATTTTAACTCCCCTTCCCATTCCCGTACTGACCTTTGTATCCTGGGCCTCCGCCATTGCCAGAGTGTGGCCACAGGCAAACTGGAGGAACGGGCGCCTCATATTCTGCTCAACAGTAAGAACATTGAATTTTCCAGTTTAAGTAATATTCCCTTGTTCCTGTGTTCAGTTCAGTTTAGTTCATTGTCACGTGTACCAAGGAACAGTGAAAGGCTTTCTCCTAGTGAAAAGTGTCCTCTACCACCCATTTCTCCCACTAACCCTCTTCTCTTTCCCCTCCCCCTCTGCCCCATTAGGGTTGCTCCAAAATAAGGGACAAAAGGCCACGGGCGAGGCGCTGCTGCTGCTGCTGCTGCTGCACTCCATGGGCTGCACTACGTCGGGACGGGTGAGGCGGGGCTGAATGCGGCGCTCCGACCCGACAGTTCCCTCAACCTGAGTCACATACGGGACAAGGGCGGCCCTGTATGGGACAAACCAACTTAGCCCAATATATGGATGTCCCAGCTAATTCGGGACAGTTGGCAACACTATCCCCCATCCACCTATATTGCACCCTTCTGCTTCACATTGCACTAAACTTCTTATCTTGTGCCCTTTTCATAAGATCGTAAGTGATGGGAGTAGAATGTGGCCATTGAGCCCATCAAGTCTACTCCGCCATTCAATCATGGCTGATCTACAGTATCTCTCCCTCCTAACCCCATTCCACTGCCTTCTCCCGTATAATGGCAGACCCTGGTGGTGTAAATATGCAAAACGTATTTCACGGTGCGGTGGAACATGTGACAAATAAGGTATCATTGAATAAAGCACTGTTACGTGACGTTTCGGGTCTTCGGACCATTTGCTTTCCACGCAAGGTGCCAGCTTCTGCAGTTCCTTGGGTCCGCACTGCACTGGATGAATCCACACTGGATTAAACCCACACGTTACCAAACGCCAGCCGGGATCCCTCCACTTATTTCCATGGAATTTGAATTATTGAAGCAATAAACAATAACATCAGTTTTGATCCCAAAATCTATAAAACAGAAACAATATAGAATAATGGGCCTCGGAGGGACTCCTTTGTTCAGGCTGTGTATTTTGATATAAAACGTTGTACGACTTGAATTTATACACATTTCTAGCAGTTGTCACAATTCTAAATGTGAGCCTAATTAACAAAATAAATCGCAGACCTACACATGACTTTGCACGCTGAAATTTCACATCTGATTGACAAGAACATACGAAAATGTTAACCCCCTCAGAATCACATGTAAGAAGATTAGCCCTGTTTTAGAAGGGTTTCTTACAGCCCAACTAAGGCAAATGTTGATTGCTTAATATATTTCATTGTGAAGGTCAATAATGGATATTCTATTCCCCACTCTCCACTGGTGACTGATGACATGCCCAGTAGCCCCCCGGCTACTCCTTCACCTGAGGCAAAGACATTCATTAAACAGCTAAAATGCAGCAAATTAGCAAGTTGGGACCCTGAAAGATTGTGGAGGTTTTATTAAGCTATACATCAGAGATGCCAGCACTTAGTGGAGGCACCGCAGTACCAAGCAAAAGCCTGATGCCTTGGTCTCCTGCCAGGGACGGTGATCTTCCATCTAATGGTGAGTGGAAGTGGGAACCATTTCACGTCGATCGCCACGGTATATTTGCAGCGGAGTTCTTTTGCAATGAATCACACCTTCTGTTGACCCTCAACCAAAGCAGGACTCTAGTGCGGGCACGTTGAGCCGAAGGGCCTGTTTCCACGCTGTACGACTCTGTGACTACTGAGCAGTCCTGGCCCACCATCTACCTCACTGGAGACCCTCGGACTATCTTTAATCGGACTTTACTGGACTTTATCTTGCACGAAACCTTATGAAATTCCCCTTCAAATGTAGCGTCTATGGATGTTTTAAGCAACGTCACAGCGAATCCAAGAGAATTTCCTCAATTTATTTGAAAGAAGATTTGATGGAGACAGTCTTCATAACCTTGTAATTGAAGTGTATAACGCTGGATGGGGAGATGTTTGCAAAAGTCAACAACTTATGGATTCCAGCCATTAGCTGAAAATATTCCGGAGGTCTAGAAATCTCCAGCTTAGAATCAAGAGCTTCTGGAGTTTAAGCTTCATTCAAGCTGATCTGAAAGTTATTTAGATACAAACGCTTTCTGCCAGACAATTTTATGCATCGAACTCACAGCTTTGTTCTCATGCACAGGCTCACAACCTGGTTAGAGGACCACATCACCAGCTATTACCAGATTACGATTCAGACCAGAAGGTTGACTCACATCACTAGCAAGAACGCCTGTAATTGTCAGAAGTCGTACGCCTGACCTTATCTTTCAGCACCAGATCCTCTGAGCCAGGCACATCCTCACGAAACTGAATGATCAGGCAATCAAAGGAAAGGAAGGTTTAAACAGTAAAATAATAATAATATTTATTTATATAGGTTTAAACAGTAAAAGCCCCGAGGAACATTGCTGGAGTGATTAGTGATGTCGATAACATCGAGGTTAACGTTTGAAGTGCCACCCAGGGCAGAGGCAGGGGCAAACTGTGCCTGTGTGTGGTTGATCAATAATGTATCATAGTCATAGTCTTTATATCACTTTACTTTAGAGATACAGCACGGAAACAGAGCCTTTGGACCACCTGATCTGCGCCAACCAGTGATCACCCCATACACTAGCACGAACCTATACACACTAGGTACAAGAAAGGACTATAAAACCCCGGATGCCTGAACATGACTCAGTCACTCTGCAAGATCGCGAGAGAGAGGCCATGACTCTCATTCTAGGCTGTGAATCAACTGAACCGTGAGTCTTCAATGTACTTGCAATAAATGATTTGTTAGCCCTTAATGAAAATGAAATGTGTTATTTGGCCTGCCCTGTGCTAGAAACTGCAATGGCAATGGAAGTGAAGTGAAAATGCAATCAGCTGTTTGGCTTGGCCTGGCCTGTGCTTGAAACTGCAATGGCAATGGAAGTGAAGTGCAATCAGCTGTTTGGACTGCCCTGTGCTTGAAACTGCAATGGCAATGGAAGTGAAATGAAAATGCAATGAACTGTTCGGCCTGCCCTGTGTTGGAAATTAAATGGTAATGACATGAAATGAGTTGTTTGCCCTGCCTGAAACCACTAATTTCGGCCCACAGAGCCCTATTAGCCGAGAAACCAGTCCCTTTTGCCTAAATTGCCCATATTAGCCTTGGAGGAGCATTTTGGCCCAAAAGGCCCGTGACAGGCAAGGAAAAGTCCAGAAAAAGTGCTTTTCACTAAGATTTCACAGATCTTTTTTAAAGAGTCCCTTTGGCCCATCAGTAAGTATTCCCCTGCAAGTATTAAACCTCACCCCAGTATTTTTCTCCCTCCCTTCATTTGCTCCCTGTGGGATCCAGTCCAGGATAGACTTTCCTCCTTTATTGCTGTGATCTGCAGAAAAAGATGTCTAAAATGTCTAAAATTGATTCTCTATCCTCTCCCTCTTTTCTCTCACTGAGTCTCTCACCTGTTTTGGGTTGAAATTCTGGCAGTTTCTGAGCTGCCAGCCCACCAGGCCTGAGTGACTGAGCTGCCAGCCCACCAGGCCTGAGTGACTGAGCTGCCAGCCCAAGAATCCATTTGACTCACAATGTCCTTACTAGCCCTCTGGAAATCAGTCCCTTTGGCACACAACACCCCTACTAGCGATATTGAAATTGGTGAAGAGGTGGAATATTGCGTTGGAGGACCATCCCTCACATGTGAACATTAGTCTAGTGTTGGGCTAAATTAGTCTAGTATTGGGCTAAATTCGGACCTTTGCTTACCTCCGACACCACCATCCCTTCTTTTCATGGCTGATCATTGATTCATGAGTTGGATGGGGTGCCGGACTTTGCGCGTGATGTCGCCCGGGCCAAATCTCGTCAGCTGGCCCGCTGGCTGGGCTTTGTGTGCAGTCCAGCACCCGGGCCAACTCATCGTTCACCCAGTCACATCCGAGTCGGTCAATGAAGTGCC